>NW_026600422.1:119820-194820 GCF_029448725.1 Salvelinus fontinalis | reverse complement strand
GAGGTCTGGACCCAGTGTGTTGTAGTAGTACCAGTACCATTAACAGTGGTGGTTCTGTAGTCTAGTCGTGACCAGAGAGGTCTGGACCCAGTGTGTTGTAGTAGTACCGGTACCATTAACAGTGGTGGTTCTGTAGTCTAGTCGTGACCAGAGAGGTCTGGACCCAGTGTGTTGTAGTAGTACCAGTACCATTAACAGTGGTGGTTCTGTAGTCTAGTCGTGACCAGAGAGGTCTGGACCCAGACAGTGTGTTGTAGTAGTACCAGTACCATTAACAGTGGTGGTTCTGTAGTCTAGTCGTGACCAGAGAGGTCTGGACCCAGTGTGTTGTAGTAGTACCGGTACCATTAACAGTGGTGGTTCTGTAGTCTAGTCGTGACCAGAGAGGTCTGGACCCAGTGTGTTGTAGTAGTACCGGTACCATTAACAGTGGTGGTTCTGTAGTCTAGTCGTGACCAGAGAGGTCTGGACCCAGTGTGTTGTAGTAGTACCGGTACCATTAACAGTGGTGGTTCTGTAGTCTAGTCGTGACCAGAGAGGTCTGGACCCAGTGTGTTGTAGTAGTACCAGTACCATTAACAGTGGTGGTTCTGTAGTCTAGTCGTGACCAGAGAGGTCTGGACCCAGTGTGTTGTAGTAGTACCGGTACCATTAACAGTGGTGGTTCTGTAGTCTAGTCGTGACCAGAGAGGTCTGGACCCAGTGTGTTGTAGTAGTATCGGTACCATTAACAGTGGTGGTTCTGTAGTCTAGTCGTGACCAGAGAGGTCTGGACCCAGTGTGTTGTAGTAGTACCAGTACCATTAACAGTGGTGGTTCTGTAGTCTAGTCGTGACCAGAGAGGTCTGGACCCAGTGTGTTGTAGTAGTACCGGTACCATTAACAGTGGTGGTTCTGTAGTCTAGTCGTGACCAGAGAGGTCTGGACCCAGTGTGTTGTAGTAGTACCAGTACCATTAACAGTGGTGGTTCTGTAGTCTAGTCGTGACCAAAGAGGTCTGGACCCAGACAATGTGTTTGTAGTAGTACCGGTACCATTAACAGTGGTGGTTCTGTAGTCTAGTCGTGACCAGAGAGGTCTGGACCCAGTGTGTTGTAGTAGTACCAGTACCATTAACAGTGGTGGTTCTGTAGTCTAGTCGTGACCAGAGAGGTCTGGACCCAGTGTGTTGTAGTAGTACCAGTACCATTAACAGTGGTGGTTCTGTAGTCTAGTCGTGACCAGAGAGGTCTGGACCCAGTGTGTTGTAGTAGTACCAGTACCATTAACAGTGGTGGTTCTGTAGTCTAGTCGTGACCAGAGAGGTCTGGACCCAGTGTGTTGTAGTAGTACCAGTACCATTAACAGTGGTGGTTCTGTAGTCTAGTCGTGACCAGAGAGGTCTGGACCCAGTGTGTTGTAGTAGTACCAGTACCATTAACAGTGGTGGTTCTGTAGTCTAGTCGTGACCAGAGAGGTCTGGACCCAGTGTGTTGTAGTAGTACCAGTACCATTAACAGTGGTGGTTCTGTAGTCTAGTCGTGACCAGAGAGGTCTGGACCCAGTGTGTTGTAGTAGTACCGGTACCATTAACAGTGGTGGTTCTGTAGTCTAGTCGTGACCAGAGAGGTCTGGACCCAGTGTGTTGTAGTAGTACCAGTACCATTAACAGTGGTGGTTCTGTAGTCTAGTCGTGACCAGAGAGGTCTGGACCCAGTGTGTTGTAGTAGTACCAGTACCATTAACAGTGGTGGTTCTGTAGTCTAGTCGTGACCAGAGAGGTCTGGACCCAGTGTGTTGTAGTAGTACCAGTACCATTAACAGTGGTGGTTCTGTAGTCTAGTCGTGACCAGAGAGGTCTGGACCCAGTGTGTTGTAGTAGTACCAGTACCATTAACAGTGGTGGTTCTGTAGTCTAGTCGTGACCAGAGAGGTCTGGACCCAGTGTGTTGTAGTAGTACCAGTACCATTAACAGTGGTGGTTCTGTAGTCTAGTCGTGACCAGAGAGGTCTGGACCCAGTGTGTTGTAGTAGTACCAGTACCATTAACAGTGGTGGTTCTGTAGTCTAGTCGTGACCAGAGAGGTCTGGACCCAGTGTGTTGTAGTAGTACCAGTACCATTAACAGTGGTGGTTCTGTAGTCTAGTCGTGACCAGAGAGGTCTGGACCCAGTGTGTTGTAGTAGTACCAGTACCATTAACAGTGGTGGTTCTGTAGTCTAGTCGTGACCAGAGAGGTCTGGACCCAGACAGTGTGTTGTAGTAGTACCAGTACCATTAACAGTGGTGGTTCTGTAGTCTAGTCGTGACCAGAGAGGTCTGGACCCAGTGTGTTGTAGTAGTACCAGTACCATTAACAGTGGGACATTGGTGGTTCTGCGGTTCCTGTAGTCGAGCCATGGCCAGAGAGGCTTGGATCCTGACGTTGGGGAACTTGTCTGTGACTCGGACCAACATGGCCTGGTGGATACCGTCAAACAGGTCATCATCGATCTGGGCGTTCTCCGCCATGCTGCCTAGCAACTTGTTGATCAGCTGACACACCCGGAACCTCACCGCGTGGCTGTTGGCCTTGTGGGACTGGAGGGGGGGGGGGGGGGGGGACACACTTGGGTTAGCAGCAGAGAAGTAGCATCAAGACCTTGACTACTGGCGTTGTAGATGTCCTGATCAGTCCAGGGGTACCATCAGAGTAGTGTTGTCATGACACCAGTATCACCAGACTAAAACAATACTACACGTACAGGACTTCATGGTCCTTTAAGAACCTGTATTTATATCAGATCAAAGCAAAACAAATCTGACACACTTCCAGAGCTTTGTCGGATCCTACGACCACACGTAGTGCTACTGAACCAGCAGACCTAGACCCTGTCTCACTGAACCAGCAGACCTAGACCCTGTCACACTGAACCAGCAGACCTAGACACTGTCACACTGAACCAGCAGACCTAGACCCTGTCACACTGAACCAGCAGACCTAGACACTGTCACACTGAACCAGCAGACCTAGACCCTGTCTCACTGAACCAGCAGACCTAGACCCTGTCTCACTGAACCAGCAGACCTAGACCCTGTCACACTGAACCAGCAGACCTAGACCCTGTTACACTGAACTAGCAGACCTAGACACTGTCACACTGAACCAGCAGACCTAGACCCTGTCACACTGAACCAGCAGACCTAGACACTGTCACACTGAACCAGCAGACCTAGACACTGTCACACTGAACTAGCAGACCTAGACCCTGTCACACTGAACCAGCAGACCTAGACCCTGTCACACTGAACCAGCAGGCCTAGACCCTGTCACACTGAACCAGCAGGCCTAGACCCTGTCACACTGAACCAGCAGACCTAGACCCTGTCACACTGAACCAGCAGACCTAGACCCTGTCACACTGAACCAGCAGACCTAGACCCTGTCACACTGAACCAGCAGACCTAGACACTGTCTCACTGAACCAGCAGACCTAGACACTGTCACACTGAACCAGCAGACCTAGACACTGTCACACTGAACCAGCAGACCTAGACACTGTCACACTGAACCAGCAGACCTAGACACTGTCACACTGAACCAGCAGACCTAGACACTGTCACACTGAACCAGCAGACCTAGACACTGTCACACTGAACCAGCAGACCTAGACACTGTCACACTGAACCAGCAGACCTAGACACTGTCACACTGAACCAGCAGACCTAGACACTGTCACACTGAACCAGCAGACCTAGACACTGTCACACTGAACCAGCAGACCTAGACACCGTCACACTGAACCAGCAGACCTAGACACCGTCACACTGAACCAGCAGACCTAGACACCGTCACACTGAACCAGCAGACCTAGACCCTGTCACACTGAACCAGCAGACCTAGACCCTGTTACACTGAATCAGCAGACCTAGACCCTGTTACACTGAACCAGCCAAGACGTAGTGCTACTGAATCAGCAGCCCTAGACCCTGTTACACTGAACCAGCCAAGACGTAGTGGTACTGAACCAGCAGACCTAGACCCTGTCACACTGAACCAGCCAAGTCGTAGTGGTACTGAATCAGCAGACCTAGACCCTGTCTCACTGAACCAGCAAAGACGTAGTGGTACTGAATCAGCAGACCTAGACCCTGTCTCACTGAACCAGCCAAGACATAGTGGTACTGAACCAGCAGACCTAGACCCTGTCTCACTGAACCAGCCAAGACGTAGTGGTACTGAACCAGCAGACCTAGACCCTGTTACACTGAACGAGGAGCCAAGACGTAGTGGTATTGAACCAGCAGACCTAGACCCTGTTACACTGAACCAGCAGACCTAGACCCTGTTACACTGAACCAGCAGACCTAGACCCTGTCTCACTGAACCAGCCAAGACGTAGTGGTACTGAATCAGCAGACCTAGACCCTGTCTCACTGAACCAGCCAAGACGTAGTGGTACTGAATCAGCAGACCTAGACCCTGTTACACTGAACCAGCCAAGACGTAGTGGTACTGAATCAGCAGACCTAGACCCTGTCTCACTGAACCAGCCAAGACGTAGTGGTACTGAACCAGCAGACCTAGACCCTGTCTCACTGAACCAGCCAAGACATAGAGGTACTGAATCAGCAGACCTAGACCCTGTCTCACTGAACGAGGAGCCAAGACGTAGTGGTACTGAACCAGCAGACCTAGACCCTGTCTCACTGAACCAGCCAAGACGTAGTGGTACTGAATCAGCAGACCTAGACCTTGTCTCACTGAACCAGCCAAGACGTAGTGGTACTGAACCAGCAGACCTAGACCCTGTTACACTGAACCAGCCAAGACGTAATGGTACTGAATCAGCAGACCTAGACCCTGTCACACTGAACCAGCCAAGACGTAGTGGTACTGAATCAGCAGACCTAGACCCTGTCTCACTGAACGAGGAGCCAAGACGTAGTGGTACTGAATCAGCAGACCTAGACCCTGTCTCACTGAACCAGCCAAGACGTAGTGGTACTGAATCAGCAGACCTAGACCCTGTCTCACTGAACCAGCCAAGACATAGTGGTACTGAACCAGCAGACCTAGACCCTGTCTCACTGAACCAGCCAATACGTAGTGGTACCGAATCAGCAGACCTAGACCCTGTTACACTGAACCAGCCAAGACATAGTGGTACTGAATCAGCAGACCTAGACCCTGTCTCACTGAACGAGGAGCCAAGACGTAGTGGTACTGAATCAGCAGACCTAGACCCTGTCTCACTGAACCAGCCAAGACGTAGTGGTACTGAATCAGCAGACCTAGACCCTGTTACACTGAACCAGCCAAGACGTAGTGGTACTGAATCAGCAGACCTAGACCCTGTTACACTGAACCAGCCAAGACGTAGTGGTACTGAATCAGCAGACCTAGACCCTGTTACACTGAACCAGCCAAGACGTAGTGGTACTGAATCAGCAGACCTAGACCCTGTCTCACTGAACCAGCCAAGACGTAGTGGTACTGAATCAGCAGACCTAGACCCTGTCTCACTGAACCAGCCAAGACGTAGTGGTACTGAACCAGCAGACCTAGACCCTGTCACACTGAACCAGCCAAGACGTAGTGGTACTGAATCAGCAGACCTAGACCCTGTCACACTGAACCAGCCAAGACGTGGTGGTACTGAATCAGCAGACCTAGACCCTGTCACACTGAACCAGCCAAGACGTAGTGGTACTGAATCAGCAGACCTAGACCCTGTCTCACTGAACGAGGAGCCAAGACGTAGTGGTACTGAATCAGCAGACCTAGACCCGGTCACACTGAACAAGGAGCCAAGTCGTAGTGGTACTGAATCAGCAGACCTAGACCCTGTCTCACTGAACCAGCCAAGACGTAGTGGTACTGAACCAGCAGACCTAGACCCTGTCTCACTGAACCAGCCAAGACGTAGTGGTACTGAATCAGCAGACCTAGACCCTGTCTCACTGAACCAGCCAAGACGTAGTGGTACTGAATCAGCAGACCTAGACCCTGTCTCACTGAACCAGCCAAGACGTAGTGGTACTGAACCAGCAGACCTAGACCCTGTCTCACTGAACCAGCCAAGACGTAGTGGTACTGAATCAGCAGACCTAGACCCTGTCTCACTGAACCAGCCAAGACGTAGTGGTACTGAATCAGCAGACCTAGACCCTGTCTCACTGAACGAGGAGCCAAGACGTAGTGGTACTGAATCAGCAGACCTAGACCCTGTCTCACTGAACGAGGAGCCAAGACGTAGTGGTACTGAATCAGCAGACCTAGACCCTGTCTCACTGAACGAGGAGCCAAGACGTAGTGGTACTGAATCAGCAGACCTAGACCCTGTCTCACTGAACCAGCCAAGACGTAGTGGTACTGAATCAGCAGACCTAGACCCTGTCACACTGAACGAGGAGCCAAGACGTAGTGGTACTGAATCAGCAGACCTAGACCCTGTCTCACTGAACCAGCCAAGATGTAGTGGTACTGAGTCAGCAGACCTAGACCCTGTTACACTGAACCAGCCAAGACGTAGTGGTACTGAATCAGCAGACCTAGACCCTGTCTCACTGAACCAGCCAAGACGTAGTGCTACTGAATCAGCAGACCTAGACCCTGTCTCACTGAACCAGCCAAGACGTAGTGGTACTGAACCAGCAGACCTAGACCCTGTCACACTGAACCAGCCAAGACATAGTGGTACTGAACCAGCAGACCTAGACCCTGTTACACTGAACCAGCCAAGACGTAGTGGTACTGAACCAGCAGACCTAGACCCTGTCACACTGAACCAGCCAAGACGTAATGGTACTGAATCAGCAGACCTAGACCCTGTCACACTGAACCAGCCAAGACGTAGTGGTACTGAATCAGCAGACCTAGACCCTGTCTCACTGAACGAGGAGCCAAGACGTAGTGGTACTGAATCAGCAGACCTAGACCCGGTCACACTGAACAAGGAGCCAAGACGTAGTGGTACTGAATCAGCAGACCTAGACCCTGTCTCACTGAACCAGCCAAGACGTAGTGGTACTGAACCAGCAGACCTAGACCCTGTCTCACTGAACCAGCCAAGACGTAGTGGTACTGAATCAGCAGACCTAGACCCTGTCTCACTGAACCAGCCAAGACGTAGTGGTACTGAACCAGCAGACCTAGACCCTGTCTCACTGAACCAGCCAAGACGTAGTGGTACTGAATCAGCAGACCTAGACCCTGTCTCACTGAACGAGGAGCCAAGACGTAGTGGTACTGAATCAGCAGACCTAGACCCTGTCTCACTGAACCAGCCAAGACGTAGTGGTACTGAATCAGCAGACCTAGACCCTGTTACACTGAACCAGCCAAGACGTAGTGGTACTGAACCAGCAGACCTAGTGGTACTGAACCAGCCAAGAGGTAGTGGTACTGAACTAGCCAAGAGTTAGTGGTACTGAACCAGCCAAGACGTAGTGGTACTGAATCAGCAGACCTAGACCCTGTTACACTGAACCAGCCAAGACGTAGTGGTACTGAATCAGCAGACCTAGACCCTGTTACACTGAACCAGCCAAGACGTAGTGGTACTGAATCAGCAGACCTAGACCCTGTCACACTGAACCAGCCAAGACGTAGTGGTACTGAATCAGCAGACCTAGACCCTGTCTCACTGAACCAGCCAAGACGTAGTGGTACTGAATCAGCAGACCTAGACCCTGTCTCACTGAACCAGCCAAGACGTAGTGGTACTGAACCAGCAGACCTAGACCCTGTCTCACTGAACCAGCCAAGACGTAGTGGTACTGAACCAGCAGACCTAGACCCTGTCTCACTGAACCAGCCAAGACGTAGTGGTACTGAATCAGCAGACCTAGACCCTGTCTCACTGAACCAGCCAAGACGTAGTGGTACTGAATCAGCAGACCTAGACCCTGTCTCACTGAACCAGCCAAGACGTAGTGGTACTGAACCAGCAGACCTAGACCCTGTTACACTGAACCAGCCAAGACGTAGTGGTACTGAATCAGCAGACCTAGACCCTGTCTCACTGAACCAGCCAAGACGTAGTGGTACTGAACCAGCAGACCTAGTGGTACTGAACCAGCCAAGAGGTAGTGGTACTGAACCAGCCAAGAGGTAGTGGTACTGAACCAGCCAAGAGGTAGTGGTACTGAACCAGCCAAGACGTAGTGGTACTGAACCAGCCAAGACGTAGTGGTACTGAATCAGCAGACCTAGACCCTGTCTCACTGAACCAGCCAAGACGTAGTGGTACTGAATCAGCAGACCTAGACCCTGTCTCACTGAACCAGCCAAGACGTAGTGGTACTGAACCAGCAGACCTAGACCCTGTTACACTGAACCAGCCAAGACGTAATGGTACTGAATCAGCAGACCTAGACCCTGTCACACTGAACCAGCCAAGACGTAGTGGTACTGAATCAGCAGACCTAGACCCTGTCTCACTGAACGAGGAGCCAAGACGTAGTGGTACTGAATCAGCAGACCTAGACACTGTCTCACTGAACCAGCCAAGACGTAGTGGTACTGAATCAGCAGACCTAGACCCTGTCTCACTGAACCAGCCAAGACATAGTGGTACTGAACCAGCAGACCTAGACCCTGTCTCACTGAACCAGCCAATACGTAGTGGTACCGAATCAGCAGACCTAGACCCTGTTACACTGAACCAGCCAAGACATAGTGGTACTGAATCAGCAGACCTAGACCCTGTCTCACTGAACGAGGAGCCAAGACGTAGTGGTACTGAATCAGCAGACCTAGACCCTGTTACACTGAACCAGCCAAGACGTAGTGGTACTGAATCAGCAGACCTAGACCCTGTCACACTGAACCAGCCAAGACGTAGTGGTACTGAATCAGCAGACCTAGACCCTGTCACACTGAACCAGCCAAGACGTAGTGGTACTGAATCAGCAGACCTAGACCCTGTCTCACTGAACGAGGAGCCAAGACGTAGTGGTACTGAATCAGCAGACCTAGACCCGGTCACACTGAACAAGGAGCCAAGTCGTAGTGGTACTGAATCAGCAGACCTAGACCCTGTCTCACTGAACCAGCCAAGACGTAGTGGTACTGAACCAGCAGACCTAGACCCTGTCTCACTGAACCAGCCAAGACGTAGTGGTACTGAATCAGCAGACCTAGACCCTGTCTCACTGAACCAGCCAAGACGTAGTGGTACTGAATCAGCAGACCTAGACCCTGTCTCACTGAACCAGCCAAGACGTAGTGGTACTGAACCAGCAGACCTAGACCCTGTCTCACTGAACCAGCCAAGACGTAATGGTACTGAATCAGCAGACCTAGACCCTGTCTCACTGAACGAGCCAAGACGTAGTGGTACTGAATCAGCAGACCTAGACCCTGTCTCACTGAACGAGGAGCCAAGACGTAGTGGTACTGAATCAGCAGACCTAGACCCTGTCTCACTGAACGAGGAGCCAAGACGTAGTGGTACTGAATCAGCAGACCTAGACCCTGTCTCACTGAACGAGGAGCCAAGACGTAGTGGTACTGAATCAGCAGACCTAGACCCTGTCTCACTGAACCAGCCAAGACGTAGTGGTACTGAATCAGCAGACCTAGACCCTGTCACACTGAACGAGGAGCCAAGACGTAGTGGTACTGAATCAGCAGACCTAGACCCTGTCTCACTGAACCAGCCAAGATGTAGTGGTACTGAATCAGCAGACCTAGACCCTGTTACACTGAACCAGCCAAGACGTAGTGGTACTGAACCAGCAGACCTAGACCCTGTCACACTGAACCAGCCAAGACGTAGTGGTACTGAATCAGCAGACCTAGACCCTGTCTCACTGAACGAGGAGCCAAGACGTAGTGGTACTGAATCAGCAGACCTAGACCCTGTCTCACTGAACCAGCCAAGATGTAGTGGTACTGAATCAGCAGACCTAGACCCTGTCACACTGAACCAGCCAAGACGTAGTGGTACTGAATCAGCAGACCTAGACCCTGTCTCACTGAACGAGGAGCCAAGACGTAGTGGTACTGAATCAGCAGACCTAGACCCTGTCTCACTGAACCAGCCAAGACGTAGTGGTACTGAACCAGCAGACCTAGACCCTGTCTCACTGAACCAGCCAAGACGTAGTGGTACTGAATCAGCAGACCTAGACCCTGTCTCACTGAACCAGCCAAGACGTAGTGGTACTGAATCAGCAGACCTAGACCCTGTCTCACTGAACCAGCCAAGACGTAGTGGTACTGAATCAGCAGACCTAGACCCTGTCTCACTGAACCAGCCAAGACGTAGTGGTACTGAACCAGCAGACCTAGACCCTGTCTCACTGAACCAGCCAAGACGTAGTGGTACTGAATCAGCAGACCTAGACCCTGTCTCACTGAACGAGGAGCCAAGACGTAGTGGTACTGAATCAGCAGACCTAGACCCTGTCTCACTGAACCAGCCAAGACGTAGTGGTACTGAATCAGCAGACCTAGACCCTGTTACACTGAACCAGCCAAGACGTAGTGGTACTGAATCAGCAGACCTAGACCCTGTCTCACTGAACCAGCCAAGACGTAGTGCTACTGAATCAGCAGACCTAGACCCTGTTACACTGAACCAGCCAAGACGTAGTGGTACTGAACCAGCAGACCTAGTGGTACTGAACCAGCCAAGAGGTAGTGGTACTGAACTAGCCAAGAGTTAGTGGTACTGAACCAGCCAAGACGTAGTGGTACTGAACCAGCCAAGACGTAGACCCTGTTACACTGAACCAGCCAAGACGTAGTGGTACTGAATCAGCAGACCTAGACCCTGTTACACTGAACCAGCCAAGACGTAGTGGTACTGAATCAGCAGACCTAGACCCTGTCACACTGAACCAGCCAAGACGTAGTGGTACTGAACCAGCAGACCTAGACCCTGTCTCACTGAACCAGCCAAGACGTAGTGGTACTGAATCAGCAGACCTAGACCCTGTCTCACTGAACCAGCCAAGACGTAGTGGTACTGAACCAGCAGACCTAGACCCTGTCTCACTGAACGAGGAGCCAAGACGTTGTGGTACTGAATCAGCAGACCTAGACCCTGTCACACTGAACCAGCCAAGACGTAGTGGTACTGAATCAGCAGACCTAGACCCTGTCTCACTGAACGAGGAGCCAAGACGTAGTGGTACTGAATCAGCAGACCTAGACCCTGTCTCACTGAACGAGGAGCCAAGACGTAGTGGTACTGAATCAGCAGACCTAGACCCTGTCACACTGAACCAGCCAAGACGTAGTGGTACTGAACCAGCAGACCTAGACCCTGTTACACTGAACCAGCCAAGACGTAGTGGTACTGAACCAGCAGACGTAGTGGTACTGAACCAGCCAAGAGGTAGTGGTACTGAACCAGCCAAGACGTAGTGGTACTGAATCAGCAGACCTAGACCCTGTCTCACTGAACCAGCCAAGACGTAGTGGTACTGAATCAGCAGACCTAGACCCTGTCTCACTGAACCAGCCAAGACGTAGTGGTACTGAATCAGCAGACCTAGACCCTGTCTCACTGAACCAGCCAAGACGTAGTGGTACTGAATCAGCAGACCTAGACCCTGTCTCACTGAACCAGCCAAGACGTAGTGGTACTGAACCAGCAGACCTAGACCCTGTCTCACTGAACGAGGAGCCAAGACGTAGTGGTACTGAATCAGCAGACCTAGACCCTGTCTCAATGAACCAGCCAAGACGTAGTGGTACTGAATCAGCAGACCTAGACCCTGTTACACTGAACCAGCCAAGACGTAGTGGTACTGAATCAGCAGACCTAGACCCAGTTACACTGAACCAGCCAAGACGTAGTGGTACTGAATCAGCAGACCTAGACCCTGTCTCACTGAACGAGGAGCCAAGACGTAGTGGTACTGAATCAGCAGACCTAGACCCTGTTACACTGAACCAGCCAAGACGTAGTGGTACTGAATCAGCAGACCTAGACCCTGTCTCACTGAACCAGCCAAGACGTAGTGGTACTGAATCAGCAGACCTAGACCCTGTCTCACTGAACCAGCCAAGACGTAGTGGTACTGAACCAGCAGACCTAGACCCTGTCACACTGAACCAGCCAAGACGTAATGGTACTGAACCAGCAGACCTAGACCCTGTCACACTGAACCAGCCAAGACGTAGTGGTACTGAATCAGCAGACCTAGACCCTGTCTCACTGAACGAGGAGCCAAGACGTAGTGGTACTGAATCAGCAGACCTAGACCCGGTCACACTGAACAAGGAGCCAAGACGTAGTGGTACTGAATCAGCAGACCTAGACCCTGTCTCACTGAACCAGCCAAGACGTAGTGGTACTGAACCAGCAGACCTAGACCCTGTCTCACTGAACCAGCCAAGACGTAGTGGTACTGAATCAGCAGACCTAGACCCTGTCTCACTGAACCAGCCAAGACATAGTGGTACTGAACCAGCAGACCTAGACCCTGTCTCACTGAACCAGCAGACCTAGACCCTGTTACACTGAACTAGCCAAGACGTAGTGGTACTGAACCAGCAGACCTAGACCCTGTCTCACTGAACCAGCCAAGACGTAGTGCTACTGAACCAGCAGACCTAGACCCTGTCTCACTGAACCAGCAGACCTAGCCCCTGTTACACTGAACCAGTCAAGACGTAGTGGTACTGAACCAGCAGACCTAGACCCTGTTACACTGAACCAGTCAAGACGTAGTGGTACTGAACCAGCAGACCTAGACCCTGTTACACTGAACTAGCCAAGACGTACTGGTACTGAATCAGCAGACCTAGACCCTGTTACACTGAACCAGCAGACCTAGACACTGTCTCACTGAACCAGCCAAGACGTAGTGGTACTGAACCAGCAGACCTAGACCCTGTCACACTGAACCAGCAGACCTAGACACTGTCACACTGAACCAGCCAAGACGTAGTGGTACTGAACCAGCAGACCTAGACCCTGTCACACTGAACCAGCAGACCTAGACACTGTCACACTGAACCAGCCAAGACGTAGTGGTACTGAACCAGCAGACCTAGACCCTGTCTCACTGAACCAGCAGACCTAGACACTGTCTCACTGAACCAGCAGACCTAGACACTGTCACACTGAACCAGCAGACCTAGACACTGTCACACTGAACCAGCCAAGACGTACTGGTACTGAACCAGCAGACCTAGACCCTGTCACACTGAACCAGCAGACCTAGACACTGTCACACTGAACCAGCAGACCTAGACACTGTCTCACTGAACCAGCAGACCTAGACCCTGTCTCACTGAACCAGCAGACCTAGACCCTGTCTCACTGAACCAGCAGACCTAGACACTGTCTCACTGAACCAGCAGACCTAGACACTGTCACACTGAACCAGCAGACCTAGACACTGTCACACTGAACCAGCCAAGACGTAGTGGTACTGAACCAGCAGACCTAGACCCTGTCACACTGAACCAGCAGACCTAGACACTGTCACACTGAACCAGCAGACCTAGACACTGTCTCACTGAACCAGCAGACCTAGACCCTGTCTCACTGAACCAGCAGACCTAGACCCTGTCTCACTGAACCAGCAAAGACGTAGTGGTACTGAACCAGCAGACCTAGACCCTGTCTCACTGAACCAGCCAAGACGTCCGGACAATCGTTTATGACTTATGAATTTGCCCACGACTTGGAATTTTTGTCTAGGACGGCAAAATCGTGGCATAAGACGGCTAAAATCGTAGTCTTTGGGGGTCTTTAGATAGATTACTAGCTACTAAGTTAGCAAACCAAATGCACAACTCCAGAGCATTTAGCACGTTAGACAGTTAACTTAATAGTTATAAGATATTTAGCTACATAACGTGCTACATAACAAGGCTCAGGCCTCTCCTCATTGTTGTGCGTGTAAATAAGCACGTGACAGCGCTTCACAAGGCTCAGGTCTCTCCTCATAGCACGTGACAGCGCCTCACAAGGCTCAGGTCTCTCCTCATAGCACGTGACAGCGCCTCACAAGGATCAGGCCTCTCCTCATAGCACGTGACAGCGCCTCACAAGGCTCAGGCCTCTCCTCATAGCACGTGACAGCGCCTCACAAGGCTCAGGCCTCTCCTCATAGCACGTGACAGCGCCTCACAAGGCTCAGGTCTCTCCTCATAGCACGTGACAGCGCCTCACAAGGCTCAGGCCTCTCCTCATTGTTGTGCTTGTAAATAAGCACGTGACAGCGCTTCACAAGGCTCAGGTCTCTCCTCATAGCACGTGACAGCGCCTCACAAGGCTCAGGCCTCTCCTCATAGCACGTGACAGCGCCTCACAAGGCTCAGGCCTCTCCTCATAGCACGTGACAGCGCCTCACAAGGCTCAGGCCTCTCCTCATAGCACGTGACAGCGCCTCACAAGGCTCAGGCCTCTCCTCATAGCACGTGACAGCGCCTCACAAGGATCAGGCCTCTCCTCATAGCACGTGACAACGCCTCACAAGGCTCAGGCCTCTCCTCATAGCACGTGACAGCGCCTCACAAGGCCCAGGCCTCTCCTCATAGCACGTGACAGCGCCTCACAAGGCTCAGGCCTCTCCTCATAGCACGTGACAGCGCCTCACAAGGCTCAGGCCTCTCCTCATAGCACGTGACAGCGCCTCACAAGGCTCAGGCCTCTCCTCATAGCACGTGACAGCGCCTCACAAGGCTCAGGTCTCTCCTCATTGTTGTGCGTGTAAATAAGCACGTGACAGCGCCTCACAAGGCTCAGGCCTCTCCTCATAGCACGTGACAGCGCCTCACAAGGCTCAGGCCTCTCCTCATAGCACGTGACAGCGCCTCACAAGGCTCAGGCCTCTCCTCATAGCACGTGACAGCGCCTCACAAGGCTCAGGCCTCTCCTCATAGCACGTGACAACGCCTCACAAGGCTCAGGCCTCTCCTCATAGCACGTGACAGCGCCTCACAAGGCTCAGGCCTCTCCTCATAGCACGTGACAGCGCCTCACAAGGCTCAGGCCTCTCCTCATAGCACGTGACAGCGCCTCACAAGGCTCAGGCCTCTCCTCATAGCACGTGACAGCGCCTCACAAGGCTCAGGCCTCTCCTCATAGCACGTGACAGCGCCTCACAAGGCTCAGGCCTCTCCTCATAGCACGTGACAGCGCCTCACAAGGCTCAGGCCTCTCCTCATAGCACGTGACAGCGCCTCACAAGGCTCAGGCCTCTCCTCATAGCACGTGACAGCGCCTCACAAGGCTCAGGCCTCTCCTCATAGCACGTGACAGCGCCTCACAAGGCTCAGGCCTCTCCTCATAGCACGTGACAGCGCCTCACAAGGCTCAGGTCTCTCCTCATTGTTGTGCTTGTAAATAAGCACGTGACTGGGGACTACAGGTGAGCTTCATAATGAAACATTATGGTGACAGGTGAAATGAACAATGTTATCTGCTTTATATCTCCTGACGTATTTCACAAGTTGACTTCAGATATTTACTTTTCTTTTTAAACTACCTACAAATATTAAAATGTATAAAGAAAAAAATGTATTGTTTCAACGGTATTGAAAAATTATTATGTGGATATTTACAAATACCCCGGGTATACGGTATACCACCCTAGCCTACTACCATAGGGCCCTGGTTAAAAGCAATGCAGTACATAAGAAATAGTTTGGGACTCAGAGTTGTAGTACCTCCAACAGGAAGTTGAACATGTAACTGAGGAAGGGGTTCTCGTCCTCTTCTTCATCGTCCTCTTCCTCTCCTCCCTCGGTGGAAGGCGTCTGGAAGCTGGTGGAGAATTTGGAGACAAACTCTATGACGTTTTCCACAGCCGGTTCTCTCTTGTACACGATCATGGCGTGCTTCAGGTACTGGAAAAACTCCTCGTGGAACAATGTCTTGTCCTCCAACTAGGGACAGGACAGAGAGACAGACACACGGGGACAGACACACAGGAAACAGGTTGGGTGGTTCTCTTGCTGGTAATAGAAAGAGGATTAACAGAAACAGTGATTTAAACATGTGTGTGTCACTATGTGTGTGCACACCTTGTTGTACTGTTTGTGTGTGTGTGTGTGTGTGTGTGTGTGTGTGTGTGTGTGTGTGTGTGTGTGTGTGTGTGTGTGTGTGTGTGTGTGTGTGTGTGTGTGTGTGTGTGTGTGTGTGTGTGTGTGTGTGTGTGTGTGTACATAGGGAGTTTTTCCTAGCCACCGTGCTTCTACACCTGCATTGCTTGCCGTTTGTGGTTTTAGGCTGGGTTTCTGTATAGCACTTTGTGACATCGGCTGATGCAAAATGGGCTTTATAAATACATTTGATTGATTGATTAGGTGTGTGTTTACAGGTGTGTTTGTGTGTTTACAGGTGTGTTTACAGGCGTGTGTACCTTGTTGTACGTGTTCTTGAGACTGGCCACCAGTTTAGCCTTGTTATTGTGTCCTTTCTGAGCGCGCTGAAACGCCTCTTTTATCGCCAACTCACTTTCCCCAGTCATCTTTCTCTCCTGAAGAAACAAAACCGACAGTTAGCTACAACCTTATCATTCAAACACCGGTATAAACTACACTAGCGTTAAACCAAACTAGCATTAAACTACACTAGTTGGCTTGTTAGCATACAAAAAAAGACAATAAGCCTAGTTAACGTATTAAACAATGAAGGGAAGTAGTCGAGGTATGTGACTGGAAAATTGGGTTAAACATCCAACAACAAGCACTGTTTGTAGCTATTCGACGTTAATTTAGCTACCTGGTATTTAGCTACCATAGCCAACGTCGTAGCAGCTGTAGTAGCTACAGTATTAACGACGTTGGCCATCTAACTCTAGTTTCAATTAGCGAAACTTTCTTCAAATGACCCCATTTCACTATTCCAGACGAATATCTCACCCGTCCTCTTCGGCTAGAATAGTTCTCACATAAAGTCCTCTATTATGCAATAATTAACTGTTTTAAAAGCTAATAATAGCTAGCTAGCTAACGTTTCTCTCCTTCCAGCCACTCCTCAAGCTCCCTACGGACACACTGAGGCAGGAAAACATTGTCTCAACAGTACCAAAGAGGTTGGAAACGGGGATGACACGTCTCACAAAAGCATTAATATTGCCAATAAAGTTTATTTAGTAAATAAATAACATTTAACAGATAAAAAAATAAATTGAGATTTCCGTTTGTTCTTACTTGTTATTGACAACTCGCGCTGCTTGTCGCGTCTGCGTCTGCCGCCCGTTTTCAAATTTAACTGCCAGTCTCGCGAGAGGTGAGATTTGTGTTGTCTACGTCATTCCCCTTCTTTTGTATTTTATTTTGTTTCATTTCCCCTTTATTTAACCAGGTAGACCAGTTGAGAACTACGATCTGGCCAAGATAAAGCAAAGCAGTGCGACACAAACAACACAGAGTTACACATTTATCACTCCAGTGTTAATCTGCTAAATTGTAATTACTTCGCTACTATGGCCTATTTAATGCCTTACCACCTCACGCCATTTGCACACACTGTATATAGACTTTTTTTCTATTGTGTTATTGACTGTACTCTTGTTTATTCCATGTGTAACTCTGTGTTGTTGTTTCTGTCGCACTGCTTTGCTTTATTCTTGGCCAGGTCGCAGTTGTAAATGAGAACTTGTTCTCAACTAGCTTACCTGGTTAAATAAAGGTGAAATAAAATTAAAATAAAACACATGAAATAAACAAACGCACAGTCAATAACACAATAGAAGAAAAAAAAGGTTCTATCCAGCTCCTTGTAAAAAATATTTGCCCTCTCCCTCGTCATGTGGCTTTCCGACCTTTCACAAGTCGGACTGTGAATTGCTTCTTCTTCTTTTTTTTATTACAAAAAAATGGGAAATAGTTAATTGCACCACCATCTAACCCTAAATACACACCACTATCCCCAACAAACCCATCACCTCTTCCCACTACTCTGGCCCTAACAGATCCTACACCGGCCGTCGGCCTGGGAGGATGGAAACACTTCTCTCAACCCCCCCCCCCCCCCCCCGTAGTTCATACTATAATCTCTGACACGCCCAAAACATTCTCTACTGCTGCTTTCACCAAATCAATCTTCTGGGATGTCCACTCCATCTGTGAGATACAATGAATTACCACAAATAACACATGATTGGGGCGGCAGGTAGCCTAGTGGTTAGAGGAGGCAGGTAGCCTAGCGGTTAGAGGAGGCAGGTAAGCCTAGTGGTTAGAGGAGGCAGGTAGCCTAGTGGTTAGAGGAGGCAGGTAGCCTAGTGGTTAGAGGAGGCAGGTAGCCTAGTGGTTAGAGGAGGCAGGTAGCCTAGTGGTTAGAGGAGGCAGGTAGCCTAGTGGTTAGAGGAGGCAGGTAGCCTAGTGGTTAGAGGAGGCAGGTAGCCTAGTGGTTAGAGGAGGCAGGTAGCCTAGTGGTTAGAGGAGGCAGGTAGCCTAGTGGTTAGAGGAGGCAGGTAGCCTAGCGGTTAGAGGAGGCAGGTAGGCTAGTGGTTAGAGGAGGCAGGTAGCCTAGTGGTTAGAGGAGGCAGGTAGCCTAGTGGTTAGAGGAGGCAGGTAGCCTAGTGGTTAGAGGAGGCAGGTAGCCTAGTGGTTAGAGGAGAGGCAGGTAGCCTAGTGGTTAGAGGAGGCAGGTAGCCTAGTGGTTAGAGGAGGCAGGTGGCCTAGTGGTTAGAGGATTGGGCCAGTAATCGGGAAGGTTGCTGGATCAAATCCCCGAGCTGACAAGGTATAAATCTGTCGTTCTGTCCCTGAACAAGGCAGTTAACCCACTGTTCCCCGGTAGGCCGTTATTGTAAATAAGAATAAGTTCTTAACTGACTTGCCTAGTTAATAAAAAAAAAAAAAATGAATTTGAAGAAATCTGTACTAGGTAAAATTTCTACTCATCCTCTCTGGCTATCTGGCTCTCTCTCTCTTCAGGCCTTCTCTCAAAAACCCCTGTAGTTTTTCTGTTTCAGTTGTTTGAAAAATGCAAAATTCTCCAACTTATGTATGGGGGGTTAAGCCCCTCTCAAGACCACCCCCCCAGCCATCCACACCTAGTACTTTGTGCCTCCTCCGAATTTTAGGGGTGCGTGTGTAACAGATGTATAAAGTTAAACTGTTACACATGACACCCATAAAAGCACTATAGCGGGTTCGGAACATAGGCCCTCAGAGAATAGCAAATATAACCCCCTTCACCCCCCCAATGGACATTTATCCGCCTGGGCCTCTCTCATCCTGCCCCCCATAATGGACATTTATCCGCCTGGGCCTCTCTCATCCTGCCCCCCATAATGGACATTTATCCGCCTGGGCCTCCCTCATCCTGCCCCCCACAATGGACATTTATCCGCCTGGGCTTCCCTCATCCTGCCCCCCAAAATGGACATTTATCCGCCTAGGCCTCCCTCACCCTGCCCCCCACAATGGATATTTATCCGCCTGGGCCTCCCTCATCCTGCCCCCCATAATGGACATTTATCCGCCTGGGCCTCCCTCATCCTGCCCCCCATAATGGACATTTATCCGCCTGGGCCTCCCTCATCCTGCCCCCCATAATGGACATTTATCTGCCTCGGCCTCGCCGCCAATGGACATTTATCTGCCTGGGCCTCCCTCACCCTGCCCCTCACAATGGACATTTATCCTCCCTGCCCTCGCCGCCAATGGACATTTATCTGCCTGCCCCATTCACCGCCCTGCCCCTCACAATGGACATTTATCCGCCTGGGCCTCCACCGCCCTGCCCCTCACAATGGACATTTATCCACCTGGGCCTCCACCGCCATGCCCCTCACAATGGACATTTATCTGCCTGCAAGATATGAGCTGAGACTACCATAAATAAATTATTTTCTGAAATGTGATATTTACTTACTTTTCTATTTTGAGTAAGCCTAGGTTCTTAACACAGGTTAATGTTTATAAACGAGAACAAGGGAGCTCTGAATACTAAACATCTGGCTAGAGAAGTGGAAAAATAAAACCCCATAACAGCCCTGATACTATCGGTCTATGTAGTAATAATAACAGATACTATCGGTCTATGTAGTAGTAATAACAGATACTGTCGGTCTATGTAGTAGTAATAACAGATACTATCGGTCAATGTGGTAATAATAACAGATACTATCGGTCTATGTAGTAGTAATAACAGATACTATCGGTCTATGTAGTATTAATAACAGATACTATCGGTCTATGTAGTAGTAATAACAGATACTATCGGTCTATGTAGTAGTAATAACAGATACTATCGGTCTATGTAGTAATAATAACAGATACTATCGGTCTATGTAGTAATAATAACAGATACTATCGGTCTATGTAGTAATAACAGATACTATCGGTCTATGTAGTAATAATAACAGATACTATCGGTCTATGTAATAATAACAGATACTATCGGTCTATGTAGTAATAATAACAGATACTATCGGTCTATGTAGTAATAATAACAGATACTATCGGTCTATGTAGTAGTAATAACAGATACTATCGGTCTATGTAGTAATAACAGATACTATCGGTCTATGTAGTAATAATAACAGATACTATCGGTCTATGTAGTAGTAATAACAGCCCTGATACTATCGGTCTATGTAGTAATAACAGATACTATCGGTCTATGTAGTAATAATAACAGATACTATCGGTCTATGTAGTAGTAATAACAGATACTATCGGTCTATGTAGTAATAACAGATACTATCGGTCTATGTAGTAATAATAACAGATACTATCGGTCTATGTAGTAATAATAACAGACCTGATACTATCGGTCTATGTAGTAGTAATAACAGATACTATCGGTCTATGTAGTAATAATAACAGATACTATCGGTCTATGTAGTAATAATAACAGATACTATCGGTCTATGTAGTAATAACAGATACTATCGGTCTATGTAGTAATAATGACAGATACTATCGGTCTATGTAGTAATAACAGCCCTGATACTATCGGTCTATGTAGTAATAACAGATACTATCGGTCTATGTAGTAATAACAGATACTATCGGTCTATGTAGTAATAATAACAGATACTATCGGTCTATGTAGTAGTAATAACAGATACTATCGGTCTATGTAGTAATAATAACAGATACTATCGGTCTATGTAGTAATAACAGATACTATCGGTCTATGTAGTAATAATAACAGATACTATCGGTCTATGTAGTAATAATAACAGATACTATCGGTCTATGTAGTAATAATAACAGATACTATCGGTCTATGCGGTAATAACAGATACTATCGGTCTATGTGGTAATAACAGATACTATCGGTCTATGTAGTAATAACAGACCTGATACTATCGGTCTATGTAGTAGTAATAACAGATACTATCGGTCTATGTAGTAATAATAACAGATACTATCGGTCTATGTAGTAGTAATAACAGATACTATCGGTCTATGTAGTAATAACAGATACTATCGGTCTATGTAGTAGTAATAACAGATACTATCGGTCTATGTAGTAATAATAACAGATACTATCGGTCTATGTAGTAATAATAACAGATACTATCGGTCTATGTAGTAGTAATAACAGATACTATCGGTCTATGTAGTAGTAATAACAGATACTATCGGTCTATGTAGTAATAATAACAGATACTATCGGTCTATGTAGTAGTAATAACAGCCCTGATACTATCGGTCTATGTAGTAGTAATAACAGCCCTGATACTATCGGTCTATGTAGTAATAACAGCCCTGATACTATCGGTCTATGTAGTAGTAATAACAGATACTATCGGTCTATGTAGTAGTAATAACAGCCCTGATACTATCGGTCTATGTAGTAGTAATAACAGATACTATCGGTCTATGTAGTAATAATAACAGATACTATCGGTCTATGTAGTAATAACAGCCCTGATACTATCGGTCTATGTAGTAATAATAACAGATACTATCGGTCTATGTAGTAATAATAACAGATACTATCGGTCTATGTAGTAATAACAGATACTATCGGTCTATGTAGTAATAACAGATACTATCGGTCTATGTAGTAGTAATAACAGATACTATCGGTCTATGTAGTAGTAATAACAGATACTATCGGTCTATGTAGTAATAATAACAGATACTATCGGTCTATGTAGTAGTAATAACAGATACTATCGGTCTATGTAGTAGTAATAACAGATACTATCGGTCTATGTAGTAATAATAACAGATACTATCGGTCTATGTAGTAGTAATAACAGATACTATCGGTCTATGTAGTAATAATAACAGATACTATCGGTCTATGTAGTAGTAATAACAGATACTATCGGTCTATGTAGTAGTAATAACAGATACTATCGGTCTATGTAGTAGTAATAACAGATACTATCGGTCTATGTAGTAATAATAACAGCCCTGATACTATCGGTCTATGTAGTAATAATAACAGATACTATCGGTCTATGTAGTAATAATAACAGATACTATCGGTCTATGTAGTAATAATAACAGATACTATCGGTCTATGTAGTAGTAATAACAGCCCTGATACTATCGGTCTATGTAGTAATAATAACAGATACTATCGGTCTATGTAGTAGTAATAACAGATACTATCTGTCTATGTAGTAATAATAACAGATACTATCGGTCTATGTAGTAATAATAACAGATACTATCGGTCTATGTAGTAATAATAACAGATACTATCGGTCTATGTAGTAATAATAACAGATACTATCGGTCTATGTAGTAATAACAGCCCTGATACTATCGGTCTATGTAGTAATAATAACAGATACTATCGGTCTATGTAGTAATAATAACAGCCCTGATACTATCGGTCTATGTAGTAGTAATAACAGATACTATCGGTCTATGTAGTAATAATAACAGATACTATCGGTCTATGTAGTAGTAATAACAGATACTATCGGTCTATGTAGTAATAATAACAGATACTATCGGTCTATGTAGTAATAATAACAGATACTATCGGTCTATGTAGTAGTAATAACAGATACTATCGGTCTATGTAGTAATAATAACAGATACTATCGGTCTATGTAGTAGTAATAACAGATACTATCGGTCTATGTAGTAATAATAACAGATACTATCGGTCTATGTAGTAGTAATAACAGATACTATCGGTCTATGTAGTAGTAATAACAGATACTATCGGTCTATGTAGTAGTAATAACAGATACTATCGGTCTATGTAGTAATAATAACAGATACTATCGGTCTATGTAGTAGTAATAACAGCCCTGATACTATCGGTCTATGTAGTAATAATAACAGATACTATCGGTCTATGTAGTAATAACAGATACTATCGGTCTATGTAGTAGTAATAACAGATACTATCGGTCTATGTAGTAATAACAGATACTATCGGTCTATGTAGTAATAACAGCCCTGATACTATCGGTCTATGTAGTAATAATAACAGATACTATCGGTCTATGTAGTAGTAATAACAGATACTATCGGTCTATGTAGTAGTAATAACAGATACTATCGGTCTATGTAGTAGTAATAACAGATACTATCGGTCTATGTAGTAATAATAACAGCCCTGATACTATCGGTCTATGTAGTAATAATAACAGATACTATCGGTCTATGTAGTAATAATAACAGATACTATCGGTCTATGTAGTAATAATAACAGATACTATCGGTCTATGTAGTAGTAATAACAGACCTGATACTATCGGTCTATGTAGTAATAATAACAGATACTATCGGTCTATGTGGTAGTAATAACAGATACTATCGGTCTATGTAGTAATAATAACAGATACTATCGGTCTATGTAGTAATAATAACAGATACTATCGGTCTATGTAGTAATAATAACAGATACTATCGGTCTATGTAGTAGTAATAACAGATACTATCGGTCTATGTAGTAATAATAACAGATACTATCGGTCTATGTAGTAGTAATAACAGATACTATCGGTCTATGTAGTAGTAATAACAGATACTATCGGTCTATGTAGTAATAATAACAGATACTATCGGTCTATGTAGTAATAATAACAGATACTATCGGTCTATGTAGTAATAATAACAGATACTATCGGTCTATGTAGTAGTAATAACAGATACTATCAGTCTATGTAGTAGTAATAACAGATACTATCGGTCTATGTAGTAGTAATAACAGCCCTGATACTATCGGTCTATGTAGTAATAATAACAGATACTATCGGTCTATGTAGTAATAATAACAGATACTATCGGTCTATGTAGTAGTAATAACAGATACTATCGGTCTATGTAGTAATAATAACAGATACTATCGGTCTATGTAGTAATAATAACAGATACTATCGGTCTATGTAGTAGTAATAACAGATACTATCGGTCTATGTAGTAATAACAACAGATACTATCGGTCTATGTAGTAATAACAGATACTATCGGTCTATGTAGTAATAACAGATACTATCGGTCTATGTAGTAGTAATAACAGATACTATCGGTCTATGTAGTAGTAATAACAGCCCTGATACTATCGGTCTATGTAGTAATAATAACAGATACTATCGGTCTATGTAGTAATAATAACAGATACTATCGGTCTATGTAGTAGTAATAACAGATACTATCGGTCTATGTAGTAATAATAACAGATACTATCGGTCTATGTAGTAATAACAGATACTATCGGTCTATGTAGTAGTAATAACAGATACTATCGGTCTATGTAGTAATAATAACAGATACTATCGGTCTATGTAGTAATAATAACAGATACTATCGGTCTATGTAGTAGTAATAACAGATACTATCGGTCTATGTAGTAATAATAACAGATACTATCGGTCTATGTAGTAATAACAGATACTATCGGTCTATGTAGTAGTAATAACAGATACTATCGGTCTATGTAGTAGTAATAACAGATACTATCGGTCTATGTAGTAATAATAACAGATACTATCGGTCTATGTAGTAATAATAACAGCCCTGATACTATCGGTCTATGTAGTAATAATAACAGATACTATCGGTCTATGTAGTAATAATAACAGATACTATCGGTCTATGTAGTAATAATAACAGATACTATCGGTCTATGTAGTAGTAATAACAGCCCTGATACTATCGGTCTATGTAGTAATAATAACAGATACTATCGGTCTATGTAGTAGTAATAACAGATACTATCTGTCTATGTAGTAATAATAACAGATACTATCGGTCTATGTAGTAATAATAACAGATACTATCGGTCTATGTAGTAATAATAACAGATACTATCGGTCTATGTAGTAATAATAACAGATACTATCGGTCTATGTAGTAATAACAGCCCTGATACTATCGGTCTATGTAGTAATAATAACAGATACTATCGGTCTATGTAGTAATAATAACAGCCCTGATACTATCGGTCTATGTAGTAGTAATAACAGATACTATCGGTCTATGTAGTAATAATAACAGATACTATCGGTCTATGTAGTAGTAATAACAGATACTATCGGTCTATGTAGTAATAATAACAGATACTATCGGTCTATGTAGTAATAATAACAGATACTATCGGTCTATGTAGTAGTAATAACAGATACTATCGGTCTATGTAGTAATAATAACAGATACTATCGGTCTATGTAGTAGTAATAACAGATACTATCGGTCTATGTAGTAATAATAACAGATACTATCGGTCTATGTAGTAGTAATAACAGATACTATCGGTCTATGTAGTAGTAATAACAGATACTATCGGTCTATGTAGTAATAATAACAGATACTATCGGTCTATGTAGTAGTAATAACAGCCCTGATACTATCGGTCTATGTAGTAATAATAACAGATACTATCGGTCTATGTAGTAATAACAGATACTATCGGTCTATGTAGTAGTAATAACAGATACTATCGGTCTATGTAGTAATAACAGATACTATCGGTCTATGTAGTAATAACAGCCCTGATACTATCGGTCTATGTAGTAATAATAACAGATACTATCGGTCTATGTAGTAGTAATAACAGATACTATCGGTCTATGTAGTAGTAATAACAGATACTATCGGTCTATGTAGTAGTAATAACAGATACTATCGGTCTATGTAGTAATAATAACAGCCCTGATACTATCGGTCTATGTAGTAATAATAACAGATACTATCGGTCTATGTAGTAATAATAACAGATACTATCGGTCTATGTAGTAATAATAACAGATACTATCGGTCTATGTAGTAGTAATAACAGACCTGATACTATCGGTCTATGTAGTAATAATAACAGATACTATCGGTCTATGTGGTAGTAATAACAGATACTATCGGTCTATGTAGTAATAATAACAGATACTATCGGTCTATGTAGTAATAATAACAGATACTATCGGTCTATGTAGTAATAATAACAGATACTATCGGTCTATGTAGTAGTAATAACAGATACTATCGGTCTATGTAGTAATAATAACAGATACTATCGGTCTATGTAGTAGTAATAACAGATACTATCGGTCTATGTAGTAGTAATAACAGATACTATCGGTCTATGTAGTAATAATAACAGATACTATCGGTCTATGTAGTAATAATAACAGATACTATCGGTCTATGTAGTAATAATAACAGATACTATCGGTCTATGTAGTAGTAATAACAGATACTATCAGTCTATGTAGTAGTAATAACAGATACTATCGGTCTATGTAGTAGTAATAACAGCCCTGATACTATCGGTCTATGTAGTAATAATAACAGATACTATCGGTCTATGTAGTAATAATAACAGATACTATCGGTCTATGTAGTAGTAATAACAGATACTATCGGTCTATGTAGTAATAATAACAGATACTATCGGTCTATGTAGTAATAATAACAGATACTATCGGTCTATGTAGTAGTAATAACAGATACTATCGGTCTATGTAGTAATAACAACAGATACTATCGGTCTATGTAGTAATAACAGATACTATCGGTCTATGTAGTAATAACAGATACTATCGGTCTATGTAGTAGTAATAACAGATACTATCGGTCTATGTAGTAGTAATAACAGCCCTGATACTATCGGTCTATGTAGTAATAATAACAGATACTATCGGTCTATGTAGTAATAATAACAGATACTATCGGTCTATGTAGTAGTAATAACAGATACTATCGGTCTATGTAGTAATAATAACAGATACTATCGGTCTATGTAGTAATAACAGATACTATCGGTCTATGTAGTAGTAATAACAGATACTATCGGTCTATGTAGTAATAATAACAGATACTATCGGTCTATGTAGTAATAATAACAGATACTATCGGTCTATGTAGTAGTAATAACAGATACTATCGGTCTATGTAGTAATAATAACAGATACTATCGGTCTATGTAGTAATAACAGATACTATCGGTCTATGTAGTAGTAATAACAGATACTATCGGTCTATGTAGTAGTAATAACAGATACTATCGGTCTATGTAGTAATAATAACAGATACTATCGGTCTATGTAGTAATAATAACAGATACTATCGGTCTATGTAGTAATAATAACAGATACTATCGGTCTATGTAGTAGTAATAACAGATACTATCGGTCTATGTAGTAATAACAGATACTATCGGTCTATGTAGTAATAATAACAGATACTATCGGTCTATGTAGTAATAATAACAGATACTATCGGTCTATGTAGTAGTAATAACAGATACTATCGGTCTATGTAGTAATAATAACAGATACTATCGGTCTATGTAGTAGTAATAACAGATACTATCGGTCTATGTAGTAGTAATAACAGATACTATCGGTCTATGTAGTAGTAATAACAGATACTATCGGTCTATGTAGTAATAATAACAGATACTATCGGTCTATGTAGTAGTAATAACAGATACTATCGGTCTATGTAGTAGTAATAACAGCCCTGATACTATCGGTCTATGTAGTAATAATAACAGATACTATCGGTCTATGTAGTAGTAATAACAGACCTGATACTATCGGTCTATGTAGTAATAATAACAGATACTATCGGTCTATGTAGTAGTAATAACAGCCCTGATACTATCGGTCTATGTAGTAGTAATAACAGATACTATCGGTCTATGTAGTAGTAATAACAGCCCTGATACTATCGGTCTATGTAGTAATAATAACAGATACTATCGGTCTATGTAGTAATAATAACAGATACTATCGGTCTATGTAGTAATAATAACAGATACTATCGGTCTATGTAGTAATAATAACAGATACTATCGGTCTATGTAGTAATAATAACAGATACTATCGGTCTATGTAGTAGTAATAACAGATACTATCGGTCTATGTAGTAATAACAGATACTATCGGTCTATGTAGTAATAATAACAGATACTATCGGTCTATGGAGTAATAATAACAGATACTATCGGTCTATGTAGTAATAACAGATACTATCGGTCTATGTAGTAATAATAACAGATACTATCGGTCTATGTAGTAATAACAGATACTATCGGTCTATGTAGTAGTAATAACAGATACTATCGGTCTATGTAGTAATAATAACAGATACTATCGGTCTATGTAGTAGTAATAACAGATACTATCGGTCTATGTAGTAATAACAGATACTATCGGTCTATGTAGTAATAATAACAGATACTATCGGTCTATGTAGTAGTAATAACAGATACTATCGGTCTATGTAGTAATAATAACAGATACTATCGGTCTATGTAGTAATAATAACAGATACTATCGGTCTATGTAGTAATAATAACAGATACTATCGGTCTATGTAGTAGTAATAACAGATACTATCGGTCTATGTAGTAATAATAACAGATACTATCGGTCTATGTAGTAGTAATAACAGATACTATCGGTCTATGTAGTAATAACAGATACTATCGGTCTATGTAGTAATAATAACAGATACTATCGGTCTATGTAGTAATAATAACAGATACTATCGGTCTATGTAGTAGTAATAACAGATACTATCGGTCTATGTAGTAATAATAACAGATACTATCGGTCTATGTAGTAATAATAACAGATACTATCGGTCTATGTAGTAATAATAACAGATACTATCGGTCTATGTAGTAATAACAGATACTATCGGTCTATGTAGTAATAATAACAGATACTATCGGTCTATGTAGTAGTAATAACAGATACTATCGGTCTATGTAGTAGTAATAACAGATACTATCGGTCTATGTAGTAGTAATAACAGATACTATCGGTCTATGTAGTAGTAATAACAGCCCAGATACTATCGGTCTATGTAGTAATAACAGATACTATCGGTCTATGTAGTAGTAATAACAGCCCAGATACTATCGGTCTATGTAGTAATAACAGATACTATCGGTCTATGTAGTAATAATAACAGCCCTGATACTATCGGTCTATGTAGTAATAATAACAGATACTATCGGTCTATGTAGTAATAACAGATACTATCGGTCTATGTAGTAATAATAACAGATACTATCGGTCTATGTAGTAGTAATAACAGATACTATCGGTCTATGTAGTAGTAATAACAGATACTATCGGTCTATGTAGTAGTAATAACAGATACTATCGGTCTATGTAGTAATAATAACAGATACTATCGGTCTATGTAGTAATAATAACAGATACTATCGGTCTATGTAGTAGTAATAACAGATACTATCGGTCTATGTAGTAATAACAGATACTATCGGTCTATGTAGTAATAATAACAGATACTATCGGTCTATGTAGTAATAATAACAGATACTATCGGTCTATGTAGTAATAATAACAGATACTATGTCTGTTGTTTCCTGGCTGTGAAGGCCAGGCTGTCTGTCTGCCTGTCTGTTGTTTCCTGGCTGTGAAGGCCTGTCTGCCTGTCTGTTGTTTCTGGGCTGTGAAGACCTGTCTGCCTGTCTGTTGTTTCTGGGCTGTGAAGGCCTGTCTGCCTGTCTGTTGTTTCCTGGCTGTGAAGGCCTGTCTGCCTGTCTGTTGTTTCTGGGCTGTGAAGGCCTGTCTGCCTGTCTGTTGTTTCCTGGCTGTGAAGGCCAGGCTGTCTGTCTGCCTGTCTGTTGTTTCCGGGCTGTCTGTCTGCCTGTCTGCCTGTCTGTTGTTTCCTGGCTGTGAAGGCCAGGCCGCCTGTCTGTCTGTTGTTTCCGGGCTGGGAAGGCCAGGCCGCCTGTCTGTCTGTCTGTCTGTCTGTCTGTTGTTTCCGGGCTGGGAAGGCCAGGCCGTCTGTCTGTCTGTCTGTCTGCCTGTCTGTTGTTTCCTGGCTGTGAAGGCCAGGCCGCCTGTCTGTCTGTTGTTTCCGGGCTGGGAAGGCCAGGCCGTCTGTCTGTCTGTCTGTCTGTTGTTTCCGGGCTGGGAAGGCCAGGCCGTCTGTCTGTCTGTCTGCCTGTCTGTTGTTTCCGGGCTGGGAAGGCCAGGCCGTCTGTCTGTCTGCCTGTCTGTCTGCCTGTCTGTTGTTTCCGGGCTGGGAAGGCCAGGCCGTCTGTCTGTCTGCCTGTCTGTCTGTCTGTCTGCCTGTCTGTTGTTTCCGGGCTGTGCAGGCCAGGCCGCCTGTCTGTCTGTTGTTTCCGGGCTGTGCAGGCCAGGCCGTCTGTCTGTCTGCCTGTCTGTCTGCCTGTCTGTTGTTTCCGGGCTGGGAAGGCCAGGCCGTCTGTCTGTCTGCCTGTCTGTCTGTCTGTCTGCCTGTCTGTTGTTTCCGGGCTGTGCAGGCCAGGCCGCCTGTCTGTCTGTTGTTTCCGGGCTGGGAAGGCCAGGCCGTCTGTCTGTCTGTCTGTCTGTCTGTCTGCCTGTCTGTTGTTTCCGGGCTGTGCAGGCCAGGCTGTCTGCCTGTCTGTCTGTTGTTTCCGGGCTGTGCAGGCCAGGCTGTCTGTCTGCCTGTCTGTTGTTCCCGGGCTGTGCAGGCCGCAGCTGTTCGCTCGCTGGCAGCTGGTAAGGAATGGAGGTCATAACAGAACACACCCGTGGGAAGGGCACGAGGCTCAACTCTGTCTCTGCTCACCAAACCACTGCCTTTATTTAGGTCAGCAGCGGGAACTTGAGGATGTATAGAGGCAGACAGGCAGACAGATAGAATAGTAATGGCTATAAAGCAGCTTGTATGCACTCGGGCTCCCGAGTGGCGCGGCGGTCTAAGGCACTCAGTGCTAGAGGCGTCACTACAGACACCCTGGTTCAAATCCAGGCTGTATCACAACCCAACTGTGATTGGGAGTCCCATAGGGTGGCGTACAATTGGCCCAGTGTCGTCCAGGTGTAGGCCTGTCGTTGTAAATAAACATTTGTTCTTAAAACTGACGTGCCTAGTTAAATAAAGTTTCATTAAAAAAAAATTGATGCATTTAGGCCTAGGATATTAACCTGCCGCACATGGGTGTCCTACAGATGTAGCATCTTAATTTGAGGCAAAATAATCATGCAGCAACAGAAGATGTGAATTATTATGTGGATATATAACCAATGGACATGTTTTGTAGAGGTTCATACATGTTTCGTTAGTGTAAGTCTGACATTTTAAAATTAAAATTACAAACTTTAGAAGCCTTTTGCAACCTTGAATATACTACTATTTTACATTTCCTGCAGTGCAGGAAGATTCTCAGCAACAAAATAGTGATCAAATTAAGATTCCTACATCTGTATGTAGGGCTATATCTAGGATATTAACCCGCTGTGCATTGACCTCCTACAGGACTAGATCTAGGATAGAATGTGATACAGGGTAGAATGTGATTTAGGGTAGAATGTGATACAGGATAGAATGTGATACAGGATAGAATGTGATATAGGATAGAATGTGATATAGGATAGAATGTGATACAGGGTAGAATGTGATACAGGGTAGAATGTGATACAGGATAGAATGTGATACAGGGTAGAATGTGATATAGGATAGAATGTGATACACGGTAGAATGTGATACACGGTAGATTGTGATATAGAGTAGAATGTGATACAGGGTAGAATGTGATACACGGTAGATTGTGATATAGGGTAGAATGTGATACACGGTAGAATGTGATACACGGTAGATTGTGATATAGGGTAGAATGTGATACAGGGTAGAATGTGATACAGGGTAGAATGTGATACACGATAGATTGTGATACACGATAGATTGTGATACAGGGTAGAATGTGATACAGGGTAGAATGTGATACAGGGTAGAATGTGATACACGGTAGAATGTGATACACGGTAGATTGTGATATAGGGTAGAATGTGATACACGATAGAATGTGATACACGATAGATTGTGATACAGGGTAGAATGTGATACAGGGTAGAATGTGATACACGGTAGAATGTGATACAGGATAGAATTTGATACAGGATAGAATTTGATACAGGGTAGAATGTGATACAGGACAGAATGTGATACAGTGTAGAATGTGATACAGGATAGAATTTGATACAGGGTAGAATGTGATACAGGACAGAATGTGATACAGTGTAGAATGTGATACAGGATAGAATGTGATACAGGACAGAATGTGATACACGGTAGATTGTGATACAGGATAGAATGTGATACAGGGTAGAATGTGATATAGGATAGAATCCATTGTGAATTAATACTTTGATAGAGGCTATACTGGGCCTAGTGAATAGGTCTACAATAATAAATATGGACTTATTAAACAGACTCAGCATCTGAATGGGCAGGGAGTTCACCTGCAAATACTCATGATGAATCTATGCAATAAGTCAATTGATTCATTAAAAAGCCTTTCATCCTGGGTGTGTGCGTGTGTGTGTGTTTGTGTGAGTGTGTGCGCGTGCGTGTGTTTTGTGTGTGTGTGTGGACCGACACTACAGCAGAACCGGGGAGGGGCGTAGCAGCACTGCAGCGCTCTGCTCAAGAGGGAGAGCGAGAGCTGTCTACGGTAATGTTCCATACGCCCTCTCCGCCCCTGCTGCTCGAGAGGGAGAGCGAGAGCTGTCTACGGTAATGTTCCATACGCCCTCTCCGCCCCTGCTGCTCGAGAGACAGGTGGTCGGGACACATGCCTTCATCCTCGAGCGCTCCCCGGTTAAAATAAGAAAACAAATCGGTTGACAAGACAGCGGTGGGACTGCTGTCGGGAGGCAAGCGCGTCCCCGATGGAATTGGAGCCGGTGACCTCCGCGCAGCGAGCACCGGGCAGAGGAGAGAGAGGGGAAAGCAAGTTGGCGAGAGAATCTCACCGATTTACGTTTACATTTCTCACCATGACTATTGCGCTGGCTGCTTTTCCGCCACAGCGGAGGGGATTGTTATTCACTTACAGAAGGAAGAAACACACAAACCTCTGAGGCAAACCGTAGAGCGAGCATTACCGGGAATTTCCTTTTGTTCCATTATTCGTTTGGATCCTAATAGCTGGTGGAAGTTGTCTCGTGAGGGTTATGATGGCTTCGGGTACCGGTAAAGCCCCGCAGCTCCCCGGCCCAGGCTCCGGTAGCCTTAACGGGACTGCAGCAGACTTACCGAACATAGAACAGGAGCTGTATGATTATCAGATGCATGGCAAGATGTGCAAGAAGATAGCTCAGCTAACCAAGGTATGAGACAGGGGAGATAACCAAGGTATGAGACAGGGGAGATAACCAAGTTATGAGACAGGGGAGATAACCAAGGTATGAGACAGGGGAGATAGAAGATATAGCTCAGATAACCAAGGTATGAGACAGATAAAAGGTAAGACTGGACAGAGAGAGAGATAAAGATAGCTCAGCTAGGTAAGACTGGACAGAGAGAGAGATAAAGATAGCTCAGCTAGGTAAGACTGGACAGAGAGATAGATAAAGAGATAGCTCAGCTAGGTAAGACTGGATAGAGAGATAGATAAAGATAACTCAGCTAGGTAAGACTGGATAGAGAGATAGATAAAGATAACTCAGCTAGGTAAGACTGGACAGAGAGATAGATAAAGATAGCTCAGCTAGGTAAGACTGGATAGAGAGATATATAAAGATAGCTCAGTAAGGTAAGACTGGACAGAGAGATAGCTCAGCTAGGTAAGACTGGACAGAGAGATAGATAAAGATAGCTCAGCTAGGTAAGACTGGATAGAGAGATATATAAAGATAGCTCAGTAAGGTAAGACTGGACAGAGAGATAGTTCAGCTAGGTAAGACTGGACAGAGAGATAGATAAAGATAGCTCAGTTAGGTAAGACTGGATAGAGAGAGAGATAAAGATAGCTCAGTAAGGTAAGACTGGACAGAGAGATAGTTCAGCTAGGTAAGACTGGACAGAGAGATAGATAAAGATAGCTCAGTTAGGTAAGACTGGATAGAGAGAGAGATAAAGACAGCTCAGCTAGGTAAGACTGGATAGAGAGAGAGATAAAGATAACTCCGTTAGGTAAGACTGGACAGAGAGATAGATAAAGATAGCTCAGCTAGGTAAGACTGGATAGAGAGATAGATAAAGATAGCTCAGCTAGGTAAGACTGGATAGAGAGAGAGATAAAGATAGCTCAGCTAGGTAAGACTGGACAGAGAGATAGATAAAGATAGCTCAGCTAGGTAAGACTGGACAGAGAGATAGATAAAGATAGCTCAGTTAGGTAAGACTGGACAGAGAGATATATAAAGATAGCTCAGCTAGGTAAGACTGGACAGAGAGAGAGATAAAGATAGCTCAGCTAGGTAAGACTGGATAGAGAGAGAGATAAAGATAGCTCAGCTAGGTAAGACTGGATAGAGAGAGAGATAAAGATAGCTCAGCTAGGTAAGACTGGACAGAGAGATAGATAAAGACAGCTCAGCCAGGTAAGACTGGACAGAGAGATAGTTCAGCTAGGTAAGACTGGACAGAGAGAGAGAGAAAGATAGCTCAGCTAGGTAAGACTGGATAGAGAGAGAGATAAAGATAGCTCAGTAAGGTAAGACTGGACAGAGAGATAGCTCAGTTAGGTAAGACTGGACAGAGAGATAGATAAAGATAACTCAGCTAGGTAAGACTGGACAGAGAGAGAGATAAAGATAGCTCAGCTAGGTAAGACTGGACAGAGAGAGAGATAAAGATAGCTCAGCCAGGTAAGACTGGACAGAGAGATAGATAAAGATACCTCAGCTAGGTAAGACTGGAGATAGAGAGATAAAGATAGCTCAGCTAGGTAAGACTGGACAGAGAGAGAGATAAAGATAGCTCAGCTAGGTAAGACTGGACAGAGAGAGAGATAAAGATAGCTCAGTCAGGGTAGTTGCCTGCTGCTCATGACAATGCTGTGATGGCTTCTCCATCTTCCCCCTGGCACGTCCACTCCCTCTGTGTGTAGATGACATTCAGTGTGTGTGTGTGTGTGTGTGTAGGTGACAATCAGTGTGTGTGTGTGTGTGTGTGTGTGTAGGTGAGTGGTGCCTGAAGTCTGACTGGTCAGCGTTTGTGTCTGTGTGTATTAGAATTGATGTTCATCAGCACTGGTAGGCTGGCCCTGTCTGTCTGTCTGTCTGTCTGTCTGCCTGTCTGTCTGTCTGCCTGTTTGTCTGCCTGTTTGTCTGTCTGCCTGTCTGCCTGTCTCTGTCTGCCTGCCTGTCTGTCTGCCTGTTTGTCTGCCTGTCTGTCTGTCTGCCTGTCTGTCTGTCTGCCTGTTTATCTGTCTGCCTGTCTGCCTGTTTGTCTGCATGCCTGCCTGCCTGCCTGTCTGTCTGTCGGTCCGCCTGTCTGCCTGTCTGCCTGTCGGTCTGCCTGCCTGTCGGTCCGCCTGTCTGTCTGTCTTCCTGTCTGCCTGTCTGCCTGTCTGTCTGCCTATTTTAAATGAAACATTATAAAGTCTTAATGAAGCCTTCCTGAACCCATTATAATACCTCTATAGATCCTTCATAGATCCCTCAGAACCAATGATCTCTTCTAAAAAGCCTGGGAGTAGTGATCCGTTCTCCTGGTGGAGTAGTGATCCGTTCTCCTGGTGGAGTAGTGATCCGTTCTCCTGGTGGAGTAGTGATCCGTTCTCCTGGTGGAGTAGTGATCCGTTCTCCTGGTGGAGTAGTGATCCGTTCTCCTGGTGGAGTAGTGATCCGTTTTCCTGGTGGAGTAGTGATCCGTTCTCCTGGTGGAGTAGTGATCCGTTTTCCTGGTGGAGTAGTGATCCGTTTTCCTGGTGGAGTAGTGATCCGTTCTCCTGGTGGAGTAGTGATCCGTTCTCCTGGTGGAGTAGTGATCCGTTCTCCTGGTGGAGTAGTGATCCGTTCTCCTGGTGGAGTAGTGATCCGTTCTCCTGGTGGAGTAGCGATCCGTTCTCCTGGTGGAGTAGTGATCCATTCTCCTGGTGGAGTAGTGATCCGTTCTCCTGGTGGAGTAGCGATCCGTTCTCCTGGTGGAGTAGTGATCCATTCTCCTGGTGGAGTAGTGATCCGTTCTCCTGGTGGAGTAGCGATCCGTTCTCCTGGTGGAGTAGTGATCCATTCTCCTGGTGGAGTAGTGATCCGTTCTCCTGGTGCAGGAAACAAGCACTGCTGTTTCTATTGGCTGATAGTGTTGGTGTTAGAAGGTCTGTTTCTATTGGCTGATAGTGTTGGTGTTAGAAGGTCTGTTTCTATTGGCTGATAGTGTTGGTGTTAGAAGGTCTGTTTCTATTGGCTGATAGTGTTGTTATTAGAAGGTGGTGGTCTGTTTCTATTGGCTGATAGTGTTGGTGTTAGAAGGTCTGTTTCTATTGGCTGATAGTGTTGGTGTTAGAAGGTCTGTTTCTATTGGCTGATAGTGTTGGTGTTAGAAGGTCTGTTTCTATTGGCTGATAGTGTTGGTGTTAGAAGGTCTGTTTCTATTGGCTGATAGTGTTGTTATTAGAAGGTCTGTTTCTATTGGTTGATAGTGTTGCTGTTAGAAGGTCTGTTTCTATTGGCTGATAGTGTTGCTGTTAGAAGGTGGTGGTCTGTTTCTATTGGCTGATAGTGTTGCTATTAGAAGGTCTGTTTCTATTGGCTGATAATGTTGCTATTAGAAGGTGTTGGTCTGTTTCTATTGGCTGATAGTGTTGCTATTAGATGGTGTTTGGGTCCATGTTATACGGTATGAAGGAGGACAGAGAGCCTGGTAGGTGACCTAATACTACAGAAGGTCCATGTTATACGGTATGAAGGAGGACAGAGAGCCTGGTAGGTGACCTAATACTACAGAAGGTGTTTGGGTCCATGTTATACGGTATGAAGGAGGACAGAGAGCCTGGTAGGTGACCTAATACTACAGAAGGTGTTTGGGTCCATGTTATACGGTATGAAGGAGGACAGAGAGCCTGGTAGGTGACCTAAGACCTAATACTACCGATGGTATTTGGGTCCATGTTAGTGGACGTTAGTTATTGGGTAATAGTGTCTAGGCTGGCTTCACTAAAGCCTCTGAGAGGGGGGGGGGGGGGGGGGGGGGGGGGGTGAGAGGGGGGGGGGGGTGAGAGGGGTGACACGCGCGGAATGTCTGACAGTGCTGTGCCAGCCGTGCACCGCAGACAGAGAGGCGTCACCATAAAATCTGCCTCGCTTGTACACACACACACACACACACACACACACACACACACACACACACACACACACACACACACACACACACACACACACACACACACACACACACACACACACACACACACACACACACACACACACACACACACACACACACACACACACACACACACACACACACACACCCCTCCCTCCCTCCCTCCCTCCGCTCCAGAGGGTAAGTGAGTCGTCCGGGTCAGTTCTAGTCTCTGATAACACTGGGAGGACACTGTAGATATACTACAGACATCCTGAAGGACTTCTAGTAACGAGCGATTATAAAACATACGGCAACTGATTGATCAATATGTATTCTTGAACCTGAATATGGATCTCCTTCCTCTCGTCTTCCTCTCGTCCTCCCCTCTGTTTAATCAAAACGTCAGGTGATATATTCTCTGAACACTAAGAATGAAGAGCAGGAGGCGGCCCTTCAGACCGTCAGCCACGCCCGCCAGGAAGAGCTGAGGCGGGTTACCACGGAGACGTGTACCGAGGGGGAGGAGTCGGTAGTGCTTAGGACACGCCTCTCAGAGCTGCAGGAAACTCTTGCTCAGGTACCACGTCTGTCCGTCCAACATGTCCATCTATCACCCAGTCTGTTCCAGTGTGGATCTCCACATGTTAAACTAACTGTGTGTGTCTCTACACCTCCAGGTTCAGGCAGACTATGAGAACTACCGTGTCCAGGCAGAGGAGAGGGATCGTGGGGTAGAGGCAGAGCTGAGGAGGGACTATGAGGAAAAGCTCCAGGCTCTGGAGCTGGAGAGACAAGAGGCCCAGGCCCAACTCAACACGGCCCACGACGAGAGCCTCCGGCTGGGGAGAGAACTGGAGACGGCTGGGGAGGCAGCACAGTGCCTGGAGGTCCAATGTGACGAACTACGGAGGAAAGGAGAAGAGGAGCGAGGGAAGGGGAAGGAGGAGGAGACAGAGAGAATGCTACTCCTCTCGGAGGAGGTGAAGACTCTGAGGAAAGGGAAGGAGCAAGCGGAGGAAGAGAGGGAGAGAGCAGTGAGAGAGGAGAGGGAGAGAGCAGTGAGAGAGGAGAGGGAGAGAGCAGTGAGAGAGGAGAGGGAGGAGTGGGAGAGGGAGAGAGCAGTGAGAGAGGAGAGGGAGAGAGCAGTGAGAGAGGAGAGGGAGAAGTGGGAGAGGGAGAGAGCAGTGAGAGAGGAGAGGGAGAAGTGGGAGAGGGAGAGAGCAGTGAGAGAGGAGAGGGAGAAGTGGGAGAGGCGGATGAAGGAGGTGACAGAGGAGAAGGAGGAGTTGAAGAGGAGCATGGAGGAGGCGTGCAGGGAGGAGAGACGGCAGTGGGAGGAGAGAGAGGAGGAGGAGAAGAGAGGGATGAGTACAGTACTGAGAGAGAGGGTGAGGAAGGCGGAGGGAGAGATGGAGGGCAGTCTGCAGCGACTCAACGAGAGCAAGAGACACGCTGCCAAACTACAGGACAGAATACAGGTACTCGCCCTAACCCGTAATCCTAACCTAACCCCTAAACCTAACTCTGAACCTAACCCCTAACCCTAATTCTAACCCTAACTCTAAACCTAACCCCTAAGCCTAATTCTAACCCTAACCCCTAGGCCTAATTCTAACCCTAACTCTAAACCTAACCCCTAGGCCTAATTCTAACCCTAACTCTGAACCTAACCCCTAATCCTAATTCTAACCCTAACTCTGAACCTAACCCCCAAGCCTAAAATAGCACTTTTCCTTGTGGGGAAAATGTCCTCCTTGTTTTGCTATCATTTTGATGACTCCTGGTACCCACAGTGATCGTCAAACCCCCCCCCCCCCACCACCACACACAGGCCCTGGATGAATAGAGAGTGATTCCTAGTCAAACCAACCCCCCCCCCCACACACACACACACACACACACACACACAGGCCCTGGATGAATAGAGAGTGATTCCTAGTCAAACCAAACAGACCCAACCCCCCCCCCCCCACACACACACACACAGGCCCTGGATGAATAGAGAGTGATTCCTAGCCAACCCAACCCCCCCCCCCCCCCACCACACACAGGCCCTGGATGAATAGAGAGTGATTCCTAGTCTTTATATAGCCAGTGATGCTGTCACATAGTTTCCTGTGTATTCATCCTTCCAGCCCTGCTGCTGGTGGTTTCCCTGTGTGAAACTCACCCTCTACTTCCTGTTTCCCTGTATGAACCTCACCCCCTACTTCCTGTTTCCCTGTGTGAACCTCACCCTCTACTTCCTGTTTCACGGTGTGAACCCCACCCTCTACTTCCTGTTTCCCTGTGTGAACCCCACCCTCTACTTCCTGTTTCCCTGTGTGAACCCCACCCTCTACTTCCTGTTTCCCCGTGTGAACCTCACCCTCTACTTCCTGTTTCCCTGTGTGAACCCCACCCTCTACTTCCTGTTTCCCTGTGTGAACCCCACCCTCTACTTCCTGTTTCACTGTGTGAACCTCACCCTCTACTTCCTGTTTCACTGTGTGAACCCCACCCTCTACTTCCTGTTTCACTGTGTGAACCCCACCCTCTACTTCCTGTTTCCCTGTGTGAACCCCACCCTCTACTTCCTGTTTCCCTGTGTGAACCCCACCCTCTACTTCCTGTTTCCCCATGTGAACCTCACCCTCTACCTCCTGTTTCCCTGTGTGAACCTCACCCTCTAACTCCTGTTTCCATGTGTGAACCTCACCTTATACTTCCTGTTTCCCTGTGTGGACCTCACCCTCTACTTCCTGTTTCCCTGTGTGAACCTCACCCTCTACCTCCTGTTTCCCTGTGTGAACCACACCCTCTACTTCCTGTTTCCCTGTGTGAACCTCACCCTCTACCTCCTGTTTCCATGTGTGAACCTCACCTTATACTTCCTGTTTCCCTGTGTGAACCTCACCCTCTACTTCCTGTTTCCCCGTGTGAACCTCACCCTCTACTTCCTGTTTCCCTGTGTGAACCTCACCCTCTACTTCCTGTTTCCCTGTGTGAACCTCACCCTCTACTTCCTGTTTCCCTGTGTGAACCTCACCCTCTACTTCCTGTTTCCCTGTGTGAACATCACCCTCTACTTCCTGTTTCCCTGTGTGAACCTCACCCTCTACTTCCTGTTTCCCTGTGTGAACCTCACCCTCTACTTCCTGTTTCCCTGTGTGAACCTCACCCTCTACTTCCTGTTTCCCTGTGTGAACATCACCCTCTACTTCCTGTTTCCCTGTGTGAACCTCACCCTCTACTTCCTGTTTCCCTGTGTGAACCTCACCCTCTACTTCCTGTTTCCCTGTGTGAACCTCACCCTCTACTTCCTGTTTCCCTGTGTGAACCTCACCCTCTACTTCCTGTTTCCCTGTGTGAACCTCACCCTCTACATCCTGTTTCCCTGTGTGAACCTCACTCTCTACTTCCTGTTTCCCTGTGTGAACCTCACTCTCTACTTCCTGTTTCCCTGTGTGAACCTCACCCTCTACTTCCTGTTTCCCTGTGTGAACCTCACCCTCTACTTCCTGTTTCCCTGTGTGAACCTCACCCTCTACATCCGGTTTCCCTGTGTGAACCTCACTCTCTACTTCCTGTTTCCCTGTGTGAACCTCACTCTCTACTTCCTGTTTCCCTGTGTGAACCTCACCCTCTACTTCCTGTTTCCCTGTGTGAACCTCACTCTCTACTTCCCGTTTCCGTGTGTGAACCTCACCCTCTACTTCCTGTTTCCCTGTGTAAACCTCACCCTCTACTTCCCGTTTCCCTGTGTGAACCTCACCCTCTACGTCCTGTTTCCCTGTGTGAACCTCACTCTCTACTTCCTGTTTCCCTGTGTGAATCTCACACTCTACTTCCTGTTTCTCTGTGTGAACCTCACCCTCTACTTCCTGTTTCCCTGTGTGAACCTCACCCTCTACGTCCTGTTTCCCTGTGTGAACCTCACCCTCTACTTCCTGTTTCCCTGTGTGAACCTCACTCTCTACTTCCTACCATCTCTCTCTCTCTAGGACCTGGAGGAGGAGTTGGAGTCGGGGAGGAGGCGTGTCTCGGAGGCAGAGGGTGGGGCTAAGAGGGCATGGGAGGAGTTAGTCGTGGCCAAAGAGAGACTACTGCTGCAGGAGGAGGAGCTGCAGAGCAAATCAGGTAATCAATCAACCAATCAATCAATAAATACATTAATACATAAATACATTAATAAAACAATCTAAGAATCAATTCATCAATTAATCAATTAATACATCAATAGATTAATAAAACAATCTATGAATCAATCAACCAATTAATCAATTATTCACTCAATCAATCAACCAATCACTCAATCTATTAATCAATAAATCAATCAACCAACCATTCAATAATCAATCAATCAATAAAGGAGTTTAAAATGTAATGTAAATGTAATGTGTATGTCCTTCTGTGAACGTATTTGTGCATTCCGCGTGTGTGTGTGTGTGTGTGTGTGTGTCAGAGGAGCTGCTGAGTCGGTGTGTGTGTGAGGGGTGTGTGTGTGTGAACGTGGAGGAGTTGAAAGGTCAGGTGAACAAACTGCAGAGCAGGAACAGAGAGCTGGAGTTACAGAGCAGAAACCACGACCACGCCAGGCAGATACGCCAGGTACACACACACACACACACACACACACACACACACACACACACACACACACACACACACAAACTTTGAATGAAACCCAGTAATGTGACAACATTCTGACTGTGTGTGTGTGTGTGTGTGCGTGTGTGTGTCCAGCATGCGGAGGCCCTGGCTAGTCTGCGTTCTGAGATGGTGAGGGCTCAGTCCGAGGAGCTCCGGAGAGAACGGAAACACGCAGAGGTGGAGAAGAAACAAATGCAGAAAGAGATGGAGGAAGAGAGAGACAAACTGCAGAAAGAAAGAGAAGAAGAGAGACACAGACTGCAGAAAGAAAGAGAAGAAGAGAGAGACAAACTGCAGAAAGAAAGAGAAGAAGAGAGAGAACGCCTGCAGAAAGAAAGAGAAGAAGAGAGAGAACGCCTGCAGAAAGAAAGAGAAGAAGAGAGAGAACGCCTGCAGAAAGAGATAGAAGAGGTGAAAGGAAGAGTGACAACCCAGATGGAAGGAAACACGGAGCTAGTGGAGGAGGAGAGAGAGAGTCTGAACCAGGAGAAGAAGAAATTGGCAGAGCAGGCGGAAGTAGAGAGAAAGCGATTGAAGGATCAGGCAGAGGAGGAAAGAAAGCGATTGAAGGATCAGGTGAAGAGAGCGATTGAAGAGGTGATGAGGAAACATGCAGCTGAGATTCACGACGGCCAGGAAGCACTGAGGAGAAACCAAGAGGTAACACACGACGGAGACAGCTAGTCTGAGTCCCAGATAGAACCAGGAAGCACTGAGGAGAAACCAAGAGGTAACACACGACGGAGACAGCTAGTCTGAGTCCCAGATAGAACCAGGAAGCACTGAGGAGAAACCAAGAGGTAACACACGACGGAGACAGCTAGTCTGAGTCCCAGATAGAACCAGGAAGCACTGAGGAGAAACCAAGAGGTAACACACGACGGAGACAGCTAGTCTGAGTCCCAGATAGAACCAGGAAGCACTGAGGAGAAACCAAGAGGTAACACACGACGGAGACAGCTAGTCTGAGTCCCAGATAGAACCAGGAAGACATTACAGACAGCTAGTCTGACTGGGTCCCAGACAGAACCAGAAAGACATTACAGACAGCTAGTCTGACTGGGTCCCAGACAGAACCAGAAAGACATTACAGACAGCTCGTCTGAGTCCCAGACAGAACCAGGAAGACATTACAGACAGCTAGTCTGACTGGGTCCCAGACAGAACCAGGAAGACATTACAGACAGCTAGTCTGAGTCCCAGACAGAACCAGAAAGACATTACAGACAGCTAGTCTGAGTCCCAGACAGAACCAGAAAGACATTACAGACAGCTAGTCTGAGTCCCAGACAGAACCAGAAAGACATTACAGACAGCTAGTCTGACTGGGTCCCAGACAGAACCAGAAAGACATTACAGACAGCTAGTCTGACTGGGTCCCAGACAGAACCAGGAAGACATTACAGACAGCTAGTCTGACTGGGTCCCAGACAGAACCAGAAAGACATTACAGACAGCTAGTCTGACTGGGTCCCAGACAGAACCAGGAAGACATTACAGACAGCTAGTCTGACTGGGTCCCAGACAGAACCAGAAAGACATTACAGACAGCTAGTCTGACTGGGTCCCAGACAGAACCAGAAAGACATTACAGACAGCTAGTCTGACTGGGTCCCAGACAGAACCAGGAAGACATTACAGACAGCTAGTCTGACTGGGTCCCAGACAGAACCAGAAAGACATTACAGACAGCTAGTCTGACTTGGTCCCAGACAGAACCAGAAAGACATTACAGACAGCTAGTCTGACTGGGTCCCAGACAGAACCAGAAAGACATTACAGACAGCTAGTCTGACTGGGTCCCAGACAGAACCAGGAAGACATTACAGACAGCTAGTCTGAGTCCCAGACAGAACCAGAAAGACATTACAGACAGCTAGTCTGAGTCCCAGACAGAACCAGAAAGACATTACAGACAGCTAGTCTGACTGGGTCCCAGACAGAACCAGAAAGACATTACAGACAGCTAGTCTGACTGGGTCCCAGACAGAACCAGGAAGACATTACAGACAGCTAGTCTGAGTCCCAGACAGAACCAGAAAGACATTACAGACAGCTAGTCTGACTGGGTCCCAGACAGAACCAGGAAGACATTACAGACAGCTAGTCTGACTGGGTCCCAGACAGAACCAGGAAGACATTACAGACAGCTAGTCTGACTGGGTCCCAGACAGAACCAGAAAGACATTACAGACAGCTAGTCTGACTGGGTCCCAGACAGAACCAGAAAGACATTGCAGACAGCTAGTCTGAGTCCCAGACAGAACCAGAAAGACATTACAGACAGCTAGTCTGACTGGGTCCCAGACAGAACCAGAAGGACATTACAGACAGCTAGTCTGAGTCCCAGACAGAACCAGAAAGACATTACAGACAGCTAGTCTGAGTCCCAGACAGAACCAGAAAGACATTACAGACAGCTAGTCTGACTGGGTCCCAGACAGAACCAGAAAGACATTACAGACAGCTAGTCAGAGTCCCAGACAGAACCAGAAAGACATTACAGACAGCTAGTCTGACTGGGTCCCAGACAGAACCAGAAAGACATTACAGACAGCTAGTCTGAGTCCCAGACAGAACCAGAAAGACATTACAGACAGCTAGTCTGACTGGGTCCCAGACAGAACCAGAAAGACATTACAGACAGCTAGTCTGAGTCCCAGACAGAACCAGAAAGACATTACAGACAGCTAGTCTGACTGGGTCCCAGACAGAACCAGAAATACATTACAGACAGCTAGTCTGAGTCCCAGACAGAACCAGAAAGACATTACAGACAGCTAGTCTGAGTCCCAGACAGAACCAGAAAGACATTACAGACAGCTAGTCTGACTGGGTCCCAGACAGAACCAGAAAGACATTACAGACAGCTAGTCTGACTGGGTCCCAGACAGAACCAGAAAGACATTACAGACAGCTAGTCAGAGTCCCAGACAGAACCAGAAAGACATTACAGACAAAGGAGTTCCCGTCTGGGAGTTCCCGTCTGTTACAGACGGGCCTCACAGACAACCACTGCGGTGTGTGTGTGTGTGTGTGTGTGTGTCAGCAGGTGTGTGTACGTGTGCAGGAGGAGAGGAGGAGCAGTGAAGAGGTATGTCGAAGGCTGGAGACTGAGAGGGAGGAGCTTAGAGACCAGCTGCAGCAGGCAACCAATCAGGTGAGAGAGGCTTGGCCTTGACTCCCATCAAGGACTCAGACTCTCCTTTGATACACAAACCACATACTGTACTGACAACATTCTGACCGTGTGTGTGTGTGTGTGTGTGTGTGTGTGTGTGTGTGTGTGTGTGTGTGTGTGTGTGTGTGTGTGTGTGTGTGTGTGTGTGTGTAGATCTGGCGTTTGGAAGGTGTCATACAGCAGCAAAGTCAGGGGTGTGTGGCCTCTGAAACTCCTCCCACCTGCGGAATCCACTGTTCCCACCTCCGAGAGGATCTACAACACATACAGGTTACACACACACACACACACACACACACACACACACACACACACACACACACACACACTTAAATTGAACAGATTGGTGTCTAAATCACAGATTAGTGTTGATTGGTTTTTCAATCTCTGCTGTGTGTGATGGATGGTGTGTGTGTGTGGTTGTGTGTGTGTGTGGTTGTGTGTGTGTGTGGTTGTGTGTGTGTGTGTGGTTGTGTGTGTGTGTCAGGAAGAGATGGAGCGGCAGAGAGAGAGTTACCAGAGGGAGATGACAGGCCTGAGAACAGACAAACAGAGACTGGAGGAGAAGGTTCTAGAGCTCAACCGACAGAACCAAGAGAACACAGACACAAACGTTCTAGAACACAGCCAAGAGAACACAGACAGAAACGTTCTAGAACACAACCAAGAGAGCACAGACAGAAACGTTCTAGAACACAACCAAGAGAACACAGACACAAACGTTCTAGAACACAACCAAGAGAACACAGACGAGAGAATCCGGTAGGTTGGAAAACTTTAAACAACGACAAAACACTATTCACCTTATGATGCCTCGCCCACATGACCCAGTTCCTGATCCAACCTAGATCTTCAACCTAGATTTTCAACCTAGATCTTCAACCTAGATCTTCAACCTAGATCTCCAACCTAGATCTTCAACCTAGATCTCCAACCTAGATCTTCAACCTAGATCTCCAACCTAGATTTTCAACCTAGATCTCCAACCTAGATCTCCAACCTAGATCTCCAACCTAGATCTTCAACCTAGATCTTCAACCTAGATCTCCAACCAGATCTCCAACCTAGATCTTCAACCTAGATCTTCAACCTAGATCTTCAACCTAGATCTCCAACCTAGATCTTCAACCTAGATCTTCAACCTAGATCTTCAACCTAGATCTCCAACCTAGATCTTCAACCTAGATCTCCAACCTAGATCTTCAACCTAGATCTCCAACCTAGATCTCCAACCTAGATCTCCAACCTAGATCTCCAACCTAGATCTTCAACCTAGATCTTCAACCTAGATCTCCAACCTAGATCTCCAACCTAGATTTTCAACCTAGATCTCCAACCTAGATCTCCAACCTAGATCTTCAACCTAGATCCAACATAACCAGACAAGGTAAAAATCTGTCGTTCTGCCCCTGAACAAGGCAGTTAACCCACTGTTCCCCGGTAGGCCGTCATTGAAAATAAGAATTTGTTCTTAACTGACTTGCCTAGTTAAATAAAGGTAAAATAAAAAAAATATTATTTTCCTACTTTCAGCCCATCCACAAACAAGCAAAACTTCATTAGATATCAATGAAATTTGGCAAAACTATGGAATAACGTGCACAGAATTTGAAAGGTATGTTAATTCTATGTTGAGGATTTTTTTGTTGAAAGAATCAAAAAGTTCCCTTTCACTCGGTCACTCAGTGTAACATACTATGGGGAGTCAACGCGTTTTTAGTTTTCTTCAGGGTAATGTGATTGGTCGTTGACTGCCCATGGTATGTTATACCCCGTTTCCTCCTACAGGGAACAGTAGTTATAGTCAGAACTGTACAGATTTATTTCACGTAGTATAAGCACTTGGAAGCTTACGTTCATTAGCATTAGCATTCTCATAGAGAATGACTGGCGGTGTTAGCTAGTTAGCATATTAGACTGTATCTAATGGTCGTTATACATAGTCTGTATCCCTTATCAATCAAAGATCAATGCTTGAAATAGCAATGTTGTTAGACACAGAATATCAATGACAAAAGACAGAAACGGAGGCGAAATGTTTTATGACGATAACATTAGGATATTTGCAATCTGTTGCGCCACGAAGCTAACGAGCTAACATCGCCAGTCATTCTCTATGAGAATGCTAATGCTAACAAATGTTGGTTTCTGAGTGCTTATGCTACGTGAAAACAAACGTTAGAATTTTTTCAATAATTCTCCTCAATATAGAATTGACATATCTTTAAAATTCTGTGCACGCTTTCTAATAGTTTTGACAAATTTAAATCACATTTAAGAATGTTTGGCTTGTTTGTGGATGGGCCGGAAGAAGGTAAACAATCTCAACAAATTGGATGCGCCCTTGTTTTTTAAATTTTTTATATTTTAAATTTAATTTTAATTTTTATCCCCTTTTCTCCCCAATTTTTCGTGGTATCCAATCGCTAGTAATTACTACCTTGTCTCATCGCTACAACTCCTGTACGGGCTCGGGAGAGACGAAGGTCGAAAGCCATGCGTCCTCCGAAGCACAACCCAACCAAGCCGCACTGCTTCTTAACACAGCGCGCCTCCAACCCGGAAGCCAGCCGCAACCAATGTGTCGGAGGAAACACCGTGTACCTGGCCCCCTTGGTTAGCGCGCACTGCGCCCGGCCCGCCACAGGAGTCGCTGGAGCGCGATGAGACAAGGAAATCCCTACCGGCCAAACCCTCCCTAACCCGGACGACGCTAGCCCAATTGTGCGTCGCCCCACGGACCTCCCGGTCGCGTCCGGCTGCGACAGAGCCTGGGGGCGAACCCAGAGACTCTGGCATCGCAGTTAGCACTGCGATGCAGTGCCCTAGACCACTGCCCCACCCGGGAGGCCCCCGCCCTTGTTTTTTATTCTTTTAACAGTGAATTAACTAATGACATCACAATTTATTTAACTAGGCAAGTCAGTTAAGAACAAATTCTTATTTACAATGACGGCCTACCGGGGAACAGTGGGTTAACTGCCTTGTTCAGGGGCGGAACGACAGATTTGTACCTTGTCATCTCGGGGGATTCGATCTAGCAACCTTTCGGATACTGGCCCAACGCTCTAACCACTAGGCTACCTGCCGCCCCTCCAATCGAACCACTAGGCTACCCTGCCGCCCCTCCACTCTAACCACTAGGCTACCTGCCGCCCCTCCAATCGAACCACTAGGCTACCCTGCCGCCCCTCCACTCTAACCACTAGGCTACCTGCCGCCCCTCCAATCTAACCACTAGGCTACCTGCCGCCACACTGTTGTTGCCAGGGGGTCATAAGGTGACTTATATTCTGCAGTGTGGTAACACATTTTTACATATTGTGTGTGTGTGTGTGTCTCCAGGTCAGAGTGTGAGGAGCGCCTGAGGGCGGAGCTTAAGGCGGAGCTTGATGCGGCTGTTGCCACGAGCAACCAGAGAGAGCAGGAGCTGCAGACTCAACTAGCCGATCTCCAATCACAGGTAGTCTACTCAACTAGTCAATCACCAATCACAGATTATCTACTCAACTAGTCAATCACCAATCACAGGTATTCTACTCAACTAGCCAATCACCAATCACAGATTATCACGAGGAGCTTCACTAACCACAGATCTAGGATCTGCTCTAACTCACTATTGATCTGAGATGTCTGGGGGGGGGGGGGGGGATCTGCTCTAACCTCACTATTGATCTGAGATGTCTGGAGGGGATCTGCTCTAACCTCACTATTGATATGAGATGTCTGGAGGGGATCTGATCTAACCTCACTATTGATCTGAGATGTCTGGGAGGGATCTGATCTAACCTCACTATTGATCTGAGATGTCTGGGGGGATCTGATCTAACCTCACTATTGATCTGAGATGTCTGGGGGGATCTGATCTAACCTCACTATTGATCTGAGATGTCTGGGGGGGGGGGATCTGATCTAACCTCACCATTGATCTGTGATGTCTGGGGGGGATCTGTTCTAACCTCACTATTGATCTGAGATGTCTGGGGGGATCTGATCTAACCTCACTATTGATCTGAAATGTCTGGGGGGGATCTGATCTAACCTCACTATTGATCTGAGATGTCTGGAGGGGATCTGTTCTAACCTCACTATTGATCTGAGATGTCTGGGGGGATCTGATCTAACCTCACTATTGATCTGAGATGTCTGTGGGGGGGATCTGATCTAACCTCACTATTGATCTGTGATGTCTGGGGGGGATCTGTTCTAACCTCACTATTGATCTGAAATGTCTGGGGGGGGATCTGTTCTAACCTCACTATTGATGTGAGATGTCTGGGGGGGATCTGTCCTAACCTCACTATTGATCTGAGATGTCTGTGGGAGGGATCTGATCTAACCTCACTATTGATCTGAAATGTCTGTGGGGGGGGGGATCTGATCTAACCTCACTATTGATCTGAGATGTCTGGGGGGGATCTGATCTAACCTCACTATTGATCTGAAATGTCTGGGAGGGATCTGATCTAACCTCACTATTGATCTGAAATGTCTGGGGGGATCTGATCTAACCTCACTATTGATCTGAGATGTCTGGAGGGGATCTGATCTAACCTCACTATTGATCTGAGATGTCTGGGGGGGATCTGATCTAACCTCACTATTGATCTGAGATGTCTGGAGGGGATCTGATCTAACCTCACTATTGATCTGAGATGTCTGGGGGGGGGGGATCTGATCTAACCTCACTATTGATCTGTGACGTCTGGGGGGGATCTGTTCTAACCTCACTATTGATCTGAGATGTCTGGGGGGATCTGATCTAACCTCACTATTGATCTGAAATGTCTGGGGGGGATCTGATCTAACCTCACTATTGATCTGAGATGTCTGGAGGGGATCTGTTCTAACCTCACTATTGATCTGAGATGTCTGGGGGGATCTGTTCTAACCTCACTATTGATCTGAGATGTCTGGGGGGATCTGATCTAACCTCACTATTGATCTGAGATGTCTGGGGGGGATCTGTTCTAACCTCACTATTGATCTGAAATGTCTGGGGGGGGGGGGGGGGATCTGTTCTAACCTCACTATTGATCTGAGATGTCTGGGGGGGATCTGTCCTAACCTCACTATTTATCTGAGATGTCTGTGGGAGGGATCTGTTCTAACCTCACTATTGATCTGAGATGTCTGGAGGGATCTGATCTAACCTCACTATTGATCTGAAATGTCTGTGGGGGGGGGGGGGGGGGGGATCTGATCTAACCTCACTATTGATCTGAGATGTCTGGGGGGGATCTGATCTAACCTCACTATTGATCTGAAATGTCTGGGAGGGATCTGATCTAACCTCACTATTGATCTGAAATGTCTGGGGGGGATCTGATCTAACCTCACTATTGATCTGAGATGTCTGGAGGGGATCTGATCTAACCTCACTATTGATCTGAGATGTCTGGGGGGGATCTGATCTAACCTCACTATTGATCTGAGATGTCTGGAGGGGATCTGATCTAACCTCACTATTGATCTGAGATGTCTGGGGGGGGGGGGATCTGATCTAACCTCACTATTGATCTGTGATGTCTGGGGGGGATCTGTTCTAACCTCACTATTGATCTGAAATGTCTGGGGGGGGGGGGGGATCTGTTCTAACCTCACTATTGATCTGAGATGTCTGGGGGGGATCTGATCTAACCTCACTATTGATCTGAGATGTCTGTGGGAGGGATCTGATCTAACCTCACTATTGATCTGAGATGTCTGGAGGGATCTGATCTAACCTCACTATTGATCTGAAATGTCTGTGGGGGGGGGGATCTGATCTAACCTCACTATTGATCTGAGATGTCTGGGGGGGATCTGATCTAACCTCACTATTGATCTGAAATGTCTGGGAGGGATCTGATCTAACCTCACTATTGATCTGAAATGTCTGGGGGGGATCTGATCTAACCTCACTATTGATCTGAGATGTCTGGAGGGGATCTGATCTAACCTCACTATTGATCTGAGATGTCTGGGGGGGGATCTGATCTAACCTCACTATTGATCTGAAATGTCTGGGGGGGATCTGATCTAACCTCACTATTGATCTGAGATGTCTGGGGGGGATCTGTTCTAACCTCACTATTGATCTGAGATGTCTGGGGGGGATCTGATCTAACCTCACTATTGATCTGAGATGTCTGGGGGGGGATCTGATCTAACCTCACTATTGATCTGAAATGTCTGGAGGGGATCTGATCTAACCTCACTATTGATCTGAGATGTCTGGAGGGGATCTGATCTAACCTCACTATTGATCTGAGATGTCTGGGGGGGATCTGATCTAACCTCACTATTGATCTGAGATGTCTGGAGGGGATCTGATCTAACCTCACTATTGATCTGAGATGTCTGGGGGGGGATCTGATCTAACCTCACTATTGATCTGAAATGTCTGGAGGGGATCTGATCTAACCTCACTATTGATCTGAGATGTCTGGAGGGGATCTGATCTAACCTCACTATTGATCTGAGATGTCTGGGGGGGATCTGATCTAACCTCACTATTGATCTGAGATGTCTGGGGGGGATCTGATCTAACCTCACTATTGATCTGAGATGTCTGGAGGGGATCTGATCTAACCTCACTATTGATCTGAGATGTCTGGGGGGGGATCTGATCTATCCTCTGGAGGGGGTGGGAAATATATATATATATATATATAAAAAAAAATTTAACCCTTAAACTAAACAGACAGTTGAATAATTTCCTGTTTGACTGAGCTAACTTCCTGTTGTAGGTGGAGAGGAAGGCGGGGCCAGCAGACGGTCACCATGACGACAGTGAGATTGACAGGCTGCGAAGGGAGGTGCAGGAGACCAGAGACATGAACCAGAGACTGAGAGAGCAGTTGCAGGTACACACACACACACACACACACACACACACACACACACACACACACACACACACACACACACACACACACACACACACACACACACTCACTCTCACACTCACACTCACACTCTGTCAGTGTCACTACTAAAGAAATGTGTGTGTGTGTGTGTGTGTGTGTGTGTGTGTGTGTGTGTGTGTGTGTGTGTGTGTGTGTGTGTGTGTGTGTGTGTGTGTGTGTGTGTGTGTGTGCGTGTGTGAGAGAGAGAGAGATATAACATAGTTTATTTTCTTTTAGGAGGAACCACAGAGACACTCTGAGGAACGACACGTGGCGGCGTTGCAGGTTCTGGAGAGACGAGCTCAGGAGGAACTGCAGACAGAGAGGAACAGACTACAGACACTACACCTGTTACAGCTAGGTAGCACACTACACCTGTTACAGCTAGGTAACACACTACACCTGTTACAGCTAGGTAACACACTACACCTGCTACAGCTAGGTAACACACTACACCTGTTACAGCTAAGTAACACACTACACCTGCTACAGCTAGGTATCACACTACACCTGCTACAGCTAGGTAACACACTACACCTGCTACAGCTAGGTAACACACTACACCTGTTACAGCTAGGTAACACACTACACCTGTTACAGCTAGGTACCACACTACACTACACTACACCTGCTACAGCTAGGTAACACACTACACCTGTTACAGCTAGGTAACACACTACACCTGTTACAGCTAGGTAACACACTACACCTGCTACAGCTAGGTAACACACACACTACACCTGTTACAGCTAGGTAACACACTACACCTGTTACAGCTAGGTAACACACTACACCTGTTACAGCTAGGTAACACACTACACCTGTTACAGCTAGGTAACACACACTACACCTGCTACAGCTAGGTAACACACACTACACCTGCTACAGCTGGGTAACACACTACACCTGTTACAGCTAGGTAACACACTACACCTGTTACAGCTAGGTAACACACTACACCTGTTACAGCTAGGAAACACACACACTACACCTATTACAGCTAGGTAACACACACTACACCTGCTACAGCTAGGTAACACACTACACCTGCTACAGCTAGGTAACACACTACACCTGTTACAGATAGGCAACACACTACACCTGTTACAGCTAGGTAACACACTACACCTGTTACAGCTTAGTAACACACTACACCTGTTACAGCTAGGTAACACACTACACCTGTTACAGCTAGGTAACACACTACACCTGTTACAGCTAGGTAACACACTACACCTGCTACATCTAGGTAACACACTACACCTGTTACAGCTAGGTAACACACTACACCTGTTACAGCTAGGTAACACACTACACCTGTTACAGCTAGGTAACACACTACACCTGTTACAGCTAGGTAACACACTACACCTGTTACAGCTAGGTAACACACTACACCTGCTACAGCTAGGTAACACACTTCACCTGTTACAGCTTAGTAACACACTACACCTGTTACAGCTAGGTAACACACTACACCTGTTACGGATAGGTAACACACTATACCTGTTACAGCTAGGTAACACACTATACCTGTTACAGCTAGGTAACACACTACATCTGTTACAGCTAGGTAACACACACTACACCTGTTACAGCTAGGTAACACACTACACCTGCTACAGCTGGGTAACACACACTACACCTGCTACAGCTAGGTAACACACTACACCTGCTACAGCTGGGTAACACACTACACCTGTTACAGCTAGGTAACACACTACACCTGTTACAGCTAGGTAACACACACTACACCTGTTACAGCTAGGTAACACACTACACCTGTTACAGCTAGGTAACACACACTATACCTGTTACAGCTAGGTAACACACTACACCTGCTACAGCTAGGTAACACACTACACCTGTTACAGCTAGGTAACACACTACACCTGCTACAGCTAGGTAACACACTACACCTGTTACATCTGGGTAACACACTACACTACACCTGCTACAGCTGGGTAATACACTACACCTGCTACAGCTAGGTAACACACTACACCTGCTACAGATAGGTAACACTACACCTGTTACAGATAGGTAACACACTACACCTGTTACATCTGGGTAACACACTACACCTGTTACAGCTAGGTAACACACTACACCTGCTACAGATAGGTAACACTACACCTGTTACAGATAGGTAACACACTACACCTGTTACATCTGGGTAACACACTACACCTGTTACAGCTAGGTAACACACTTCACCTGTTACAGCTAGGTAACACACTACACCTGTTACAGCTAGGTAACACACTACACCTGTTACAGCTAGGTAACACACTACACCTGCTACAGCTAGGTAACACACACTACACCTGCTACAGCTAGGTAACACACTACACCTGTTACAGCTAGGTAACACACTACACCTGCTACAGCTAGGTAACACACTACACCTGCTACAGCTAGGTAACACACTACACCTGTTACAGCTAGGTAACACACACTACACCTGCTACAGCTAGGTAACACACTACACCTGTTACAGCTAGGTAACACACTACACCTGCTACAGCTAGGTAACACACACTACACCTGCTACAGCTAGGTAACACACTACACCTGTTACAGCTAGGTAACACACTACACCTGCTACAGCTAGGTAACACACTACACCTGCTACAGCTAGGTAACACACTACACCTGTTACAGCTAGGTAACACACACTACACCTGCTACAGCTAGGTAACACACTACACCTGTTACAGCTAGGTAACACACTACACCTGTTACAGCTAGGTAACACATACACATACACACACAGTCTACACTACAGCTAGGTAACACACTACACCTGTTACAGCTAGGTAACACATACACATACAGTCTACACTACAGCTAGGTAACAATCACCATGTCAACAGGCTATACTCCTCACCATGGCAACTGGTAGATTTGTACTTCTGTGTTATCAATATGGATTATGTCTGTCCGTCCGTCCGTCCGTCCGTCCGTCCGTCCGTCCGTCTGTCTGTGTGTCTGTCTGTCTGTGTGTCTGTCTGTCCTTCTGTCTGTCTGTCCTTCTGTCTGTCTGTCCTTCTGTCTGTCTGCGTGTCTGTCTGCGTGTCTGTCTGCAGTACACAGAGTGGACAGTTGGTGATGATGGTGATGATGATGGTGGTGATGATGATGATGATGATAATGATAAAGATGGTGGTGATGATGATGATGATGATAAAGATGGTGATGGTGATGATGGTGATGATGGTGATGATGATGATGATGATAATGATAAAGATGGTGATGGTGATGATGGTGATGATGATGATGGTGATGATGATGATGATGATGATAAAGATGGTGATGATGGTGATGGGGATGGTGATGATGATGGTGATGATGATGATGATGGTGATGGTGATGGTGATGATGGTGATGATGGTGATGATGGTGATGATGATGGTGATGGTGATGATGGTGATGATGATGGTGATGATGGTGGGAATGATGGTGATGATGATGGTGGTGATGATGATGATGATGATGATGATGATGATGATGATGATGATGATGGTGATGATGATGATGATGATGATGATGATGATGATGGTGATGATGATGGTGATGATGATGGTGATGATGATGGTGATGGTGATGATGATGATGGTGATGGTGGTGATGGTGATGATGATGGTGATGATGGTGATGATGATGATGGTGATGATGATGGTGATGATGGTGATGATGGTGATGATGATGGTGATGATGATGGTGATGATGATGATGATGGTGATGATGGTGATGATGATGATGGTGATGATGATGGTGATGATGATGATGATGTGTCTAGATAAGCAGGGTACAGAGCTGAGCCAGCAGTACACAGAGTGGAGTAGACAGTTGACCCAGAGACACATGAAACACATCGAAGACCTGCAGACTGAACTACACACACACACAGAGATGACGGCCCTGCAACAGGTAACACACACACACACACACACACACACACACACACACACACACAGAGATGATGGCCCTGCAACAGGTAACACACACACACACACACACACACACACACACACACACACACACACACACACACACACACACACACACACACACACACACACACACACACACACACACACACACACACACACACACACACACACACAATAACATATGCTATTAAATTGGGAACTGACTATCTGTGTGTGTGTGTGTGTGTGTGTGTGTGTGTGTGTGTGTGTGTGTGTGTGTGTGTGTGTGTGTGTGTGCAGGACTTGAAGCAGCAGAATCAATACCAGGTCTTTGAGCGTCAGCTGGATGAGAGTCGCTGTGCCGTTCTGGAACTGCAGAGGGAAAACACTGTGCTGAGGGACCAGCTGAGGTAGACACACACACACACACACACACACACACACACACACACACACACACACACACACACACACACACACACACACACACACACACACACACACAGACACAGACACAGACACACACACACACACACACACACCTCTCCTCATCGTATCCCCTTTCTTCCGTTGTCCTGTCCTCTCTACTCTTCCAGGTCGGGAGAGGAGGCGATGGGAAGAGAAAGAGAGCAGAAGGAGAGAGAGGAGGAGGCCCAACGACTGAGAGTGGAGGTGGACAGACTGAGAGAGGAGGAAGCCCAACGACTGAGAGTGGAGGTGGACAGACTGAGAGAGGAGGTGGAGAAACGGGAAGAGGCTCAGAAACAACGGGAGGAACAGAGAGAAGAAGAGATGAGAAAAGAGGAGGCGCAAAGAGAGATGGAGGAGAAGAGGAGGGACGAGGAGAAGAGGAAGGAGGAGGAGAACAGGAGAGAGGAGATGACGAGAAGAGAGGAGGTTGAGGAGAAGAGGAAGGAGGAGGAGGAGAAGAGGAAGGAGGACGAGGAGAAGAGAAGGAAGGCGGAGGAGGAGGAGAAGAGGAGGAAGGAGGAGGAAGAGGAGGAGAGGAGAGAGGAGATGAAGAGAGAGCACAGGAGAGCGATACAGAGTCTGGTGTGTGAATACAGCAGCTCTCAAACAGAGCTACAGACTCGCATAGTGGCCCTGGAGACAGAGTGAGTATCACACTGGAGTGTGGAGCGGGAGGAGAGGGGTGTGTGTTCCCAGGCTGCAGGAGGAGAGGGGTGTGTGTTCCCAGGCTGCAGGAGGAGAGGGGTGTGTGTTCCCAGGCTGCAGGAGGAGAGGGGTGTGGTTAACGTGTGTGTGTTCCCAGGCTGCAGGAGGAGAGGGGTGTGTTTAACGAGTGTGTGGTCCCAGGCTGCAGGAGGAGAGGGGTGTAACGTGTGTGTGGTCCCAGGCTGCAGGAGGAAAGGGGTGTGTTCCCAGGCTGCAGGAGGAGAGGGGTGTGGTTAATGTGTGTGTGTTCCCAGGCTGCAGGAGGAGAGGGTTGTAATGTGTGTGTGTTCCCAGGCTGCAGGAGGAGAGGGGTGTAACGTGTGTGTGTTCCCAGGCTGCAGGAGGAGAGGGGTGTGGTTAATGTGTGTGTGTTCCCAGGCTGCAGGAGAGAGGTGTAACGTGTGTGTGTTCCCAGGCTGCAGGAGGAGAGGGGTGTGGTTAATGTGTGTGTGTTCCCAGGCTGCAGGAGGAGAGGGGTGTGGTTAACGTATGTGTGTTCCCAGGCTGCAGGAGGAGAGGGGTGTAATGTGTGTGTGTTCCCAGGCTGCAGGAGGAGAGGGGTGTAATGTGTGTGTGTTCCCAGGCTGCAGGAGGAGAAGGGTGTGTTCCCAGGCTGCAGGAGGAGAGGGGTGTGTGTTCCCAGGCTGCAGGAGGAGAGGGGTGTGTGTTCCCAGGCTGCAGGAGGAGAGGGGTGTGTGTTCCCAGGCTGCAGGAGGAGAGGGGTGTGTTTAACGTGTGTGTTCCCAGGCTGCAGGAGGAGAGGGGTGTAACGTGTGTGTGGTCCCAGGCTGCAGGAGGAGAGGGGTGTAATGTGTGTGTGTTCCCAGGCTGCAGGAGGAGAGGGGTGTAATGTGTGTGTGTTCCCAGGCTGCAGGAGGAGAGGGGTGTAATGTGTGTGTGTTCCCAGGCTGCAGGAGGAGAGGGGTGTAATGTGTGTGTGTGTTCCCAGGCTGCGGGAGCGTGAGGAGAGGTGCAGGAGGAGAGAGGTTCCTCTCTGTGATGATCTCCAGATGGGAAGACTACAGGAGAGACTCACTGAGAGAAACCAACTCATCAAACGCTTGGTGGTAAGAAAACAAACCTACCCCACACTCATACACACACCTACCCCACACTCAGACACACACCTACCCCACACTCAGACACACATCTACCCCACACTCAGACACACACCTACCCCACACACCTACACACACCTACCCCACACTCAGACACACATCTACCCCACACTCAGACACACACCTACCCCACACTCAGACACACACCTACCCCACACACCTACCCCACACCTACCCCACACACCTACCCCACACTCAGACACACATCTACCCCACACTCAGACACACACCTACCCCACACTCAGACACACACCTACCCCACACTCATACACACATCTACCCCACACTCATACACACATCTACCCCACACTCATACACACACCTACCCCCCACACCTACCCCACACACCTACCCCACACACCTACCCCACACACCTACCCCACACTCATACACACACCTACCCCCCACACCTACCCCCCACACCTACCCCCCACACCTACCCCACACACCTACCCCACACACCTACCCCACACTCAGACACACACCTACCCCACACTCAGACACACACCTACCCCACACTCAGACACACACCTACCCCACACTCATACACACATCTACCCCACACTCAGACACACACCTACCCCACACTCAGACACACACCTACCCCACACACACCTACCCCACACTCAGACACACACCTACCCCACACCTACCCCCCACACACCTACCCCACACTCAGACACACACCTACCCCACACCTACCCCACACTCATACACACACCTACCCCACACTCAGACACACATCTACCCCACACTCATACACACATCTACCCCACACTCATACACACACCTACCCCACACTCAGACACACACCTACCCCACACTGACACACACCTACCCCACACTCATACACACACCTACTCCACACACCTACCCCACACACCTACCCCACACACCTACCCCACACTCAGACACACACCTACCCCACACCTACCCCCCACACACCTACCCCACACTCAGACACACACCTACCCCACACTCAGACACACACCTACCCCACACTCAGACACACACCTACCCCACACTCAGACACACACCTACCCCACACTCAGACACACACCTACCCCACACTCAGACACACACCTACCCCACACTCAGACACACACCTACCCCACACTCAGACACACACCTACCCCACACTCAGACACACACCTACCCCACACTCAGACACACACCTACCCCACACACCTACACACACCTACCCCACACTCAGACACACATCTACCCCACACTCAGACACACACCTACCCCACACTCAGACACACACCTACCCCACACTCAGACACACACCTACCCCACACTCAGACACACATCTACCCCACACTCAGACACACACCTACCCCACACACCTACACACACCTACCCCACACTCAGACACACACCTACCCCACACTCAGACACACACCTACCCCACACTGACACACACCTACCCCCCACACCTACCCTACACTTACCCCACACACCTACCCTACACCTACCCCACTCCCTACCACACACCTAACCCACACACCTACCCTACACATCTACCCTACACACCTACCCAACACCTACCCTACACTTACCTCACGCACCTACCCCACACCTACCCCATGCCCTACCCCATACCTACCCCACACCTACCCCACGCCCTACCCAACACCTACCCTACACCTACCCCACTCCCTACCACACACCTAACCCACACACCTACCCTACACACCTACCCAACACCTACCCTACACTTACCTCACGCACCTACCCCACACCTACCTCACGCACCTACCCCACGCCCTACCCCACACCTACCCCACACCTACCCCACGCCCTACCCCACACACCTACCCCACTCCCTACCCCACACACCTACCCCACACACCTACCCCACACACCTACCCCATACCTACCCCACACCTACCCCACACCTACCCCACGCCCTACCCCACACCTACCCAACACCTACCCTACACTTACCTCACGCACCTACCCCACACCTACCTCACGCACCTACCCCACGCCCTACCCCACACCTATCCCACGCCCTACCCCACACACCTACCCCACACACCTACCCCACGCCCTACCCCACATACCTACCCCACACACCTACCCCACACACCTACCCCACGCCCTACCCCACACTTACCCCCCACACCTACCCTACACCTACCCCACACTTACCCCCCACACCTACCCTACACTTACCCCACACCTACCCCACACTTACCCCCCACACCTACCCTACACTTACCCCACACCTACCCCACACCTACCCCACACTTACCCCCTACACTTACCCCACACACCTACCCAACACCTACCCTACACTTACCCCACACCTACCCTACACTTACCCCACACCTACCCTACACTCACCCCACACACCTACCCTACACTTACCCCACACACCTACCCAACACCTACCCTACACTTACCCCACACCTACCCTACACTCACCCCACACACCTACCCTACACTTACCCCACACTCCTATCCCACACTTACCCCATACACCTACCACACACATATCCCACACTTACCCAACACACCTACCCCATACTTACCCCACACACTTACCCCACACACCTATCCCACACTTACCCAACACACCTACCCCATATCTACCCCACACCTACCCTACACTTACCCCACACACCATACACCTACCCTGCACCTACCACATACCTACCCCACCCACCTACCCTACACTTACCCCACACACCTATCCCACACCTACCCCACACTTACCCAACACACCTACCCCACACCTACCCCATACCTACCCCACACTTACCCCCCCATACCTACCCTACACTTACCCCAAACATCTACCCCACACTTACCCAACACACCGACCCCACACCTACCCTACACTTACCCCATACACCTACCCCCACCTACCACAGTCCTACCACACTCCTACCCCACACCTACCACATTCATACCCCATTCCTACCCCACATCTACCCCACACCTACCACACACCTACTCCACACACTCCTACCCCACTCCCACCCCACTCCTACCACACACCTACCCCATTCCTACCCCACACCTACCACACTCCTACCCCACTCCTATCCCACACCTACCACACATCTACCCCACACACTCCTACCCCACACCTACCCCACACCTACCACACATCTACCCCACACACACCTACCCCACACCTACCCCACACACTCCTACCCCCACACCTACCACACTCCTACCCCACACCTACCACACACCGTCCTACCCCACACCTACCACACACCTACCCCACACACTCCTACCCCACACACTCCTACCCCACTCCTACCACACACTCCTACCCCACTCCTACTCCACACACACCTACCCCATTCCTACCCCACACCTACCACACTCCTACCCCACACCTACCACACATCTACCCCACACACTCCTACCACAAACCTACCCCACACACTCCTACCCCACTCCTACCACACACCTACCCCACACACTCCTACCCCACTCCTACCCCACTCCTACCACACATCTACCCCACACACTCCTACCCCACACCTACCACAAACCTACCCCACACACTCCTACCCCACACCTACCCCACCCACACCTACCCCACACCTACCCCACTCCTACTCCACACACACCTACCCCATTCCTACCCCACACCTACCACACTCCTACCCCACACCTACCACACTCCTACTCCACACACTCCTACCCCACACCTACCACAAACCTACCCCACACACTCCTACCCCACTCCTACCCCACACCTACCCCACTCCTACCCCACACCTACCCCACTCCTACCCCACTCCTACCACACACCTACCCCACACCTGCCCCACACCTGATGTCTCATTGTTTCTCCAGGAGGAACGACATCAGCTGCAGCTTCATCCTCCGGTTGCCGGGGACAACGGAACCCTCAGGCTCCATGACAACAGGCCACACCCCGGGATCGTTACACCAACAATGAGGGTGACACACACACTCCTCTGTTGTCTTTATGTTTCACTGTGTTGTATCAGTGGGATTAACTAGTGTTATATTGGTGGGATTAACTAGTGTTATATTGGTGGGATTAACTAGTGTTGTATTGGTGGGATTAACTAGTGTTGTATTGGTGGGATAAACTAGTGATGTATTGGTGGGATTAACTAGTGTTATATTGGTGGGATTAACTAGTGTTTCACTGTGTTGTATTGGTGGGATTAACTAGTGTTGTATTGGTGGGATTAACTAGTGTTGTATTGGTGGGATTAACTAGTGTTGTATTGGTGGGATAAACTAGTGATGTATTGGTGGGATTAACTAGTGTCTCACTGTGTTGTATTGGTGGGATTAACTAGTGTTTCACTGTGTTGTAATGGTGGGATTAACTAGTGTTTCACTGTGTTGTATTGGTGGGATTAACTAGTGTTGTATTGGTGGGATTAACTAGTGTTTCACTGTGTTGTATTGGTGGGATTAACTAGTGTTGTATTGGTGGGATTAACTACTGTTTTACTGTGTTGTATTGGTGGGATTAACTAGTGTTTCACTGTGTTGTATTGGTGGGATTAACTAGTGTTGTATTGGTGGGATTAACTAGTGTTGTATTGGTGGGATTAACTAGTGTTGTATTGGTGGGATTAACTAGTGTTGTATTGGTGGGATTACCTAGTGTTGTATTGGTGGGATTAACTAGTGTTGTATTGGTGGGATTAACTAGTGTTGTATTGGTGGGATTAACTAGTGTTTCACTGTGTTGTATTGGTGGGATTAACTAGTGTTTCACTGTGTTGTATTGGTGGGATTAACTAGTGTTTCACTGTGTTGTATTGGTGGGATTAACTAGTGTTTCACTGTGTTGTATTGGTGGGATTAACTAGTGTTTCACTGTGTTGTATTGGTGGGATTAACTAGTGTTGTATTGGTGGGATTAACTAGTGTTTTACTGTGTTGTATTGGTGGGATTAACTAGTGTTGTATTGGTGGGATTAACTAGTGTTTCACTGTGTTATATTGGTGGGATTAACTAGTGTTTCACTGTGTTGTATCGGTGGGATTAACTAGTGTTTCACTGTGTTGTATTGGTGGGATTAACTAGTATCTCACTGTGTTGTATTGGTGGGATTAACTAGTGTTGTATTGGTGGGATTAAATAGTGTCTCACTGTGTTGTATTGGTGGGATTAACTAGTGTTGTATTGGTGGGATTAACTAGTGTTGTATTGGTGGGATTAACTAGTGTTGTATTGGTGGGATTAACTAGTGTTTTACTGTGTTGTATTGGTGGGATTAACTAGTGTTGTATTGGTGGGATTAACTAGTGTCTCACTGCGTTGTATCGGTGGGATTAACTAGTGTTTCACTGTGTTATATCGGTGGGATTAACTAGTGTCTCACTGTGTTGTATTGGTGGGATTAACTAGTGTTTCACTGTGTTGTATTGGTGGGATTAACTAGTGTTATATCGGTGGGATTAACTGGTGTTGTATTGGTGGGATTAACTAGTGTTTCACTGTGTTGTATTGGTGGGATTAACTAGTGTTTCACTGTGTTGTATTGGTGGGATTAACTAGTGTTGTATTGGTGGGATTAACTAGTGTTTCACTGTGTTGTATTGGTGGGATTAACTAGTGTTGTATTGGTGGGATTAACTAGTGTTTCACTGTGTTGTATTGGTGGGATTAACTAGTGTTTCACTGTGTTGTATTGGTGGGATTAACTAGTGTCTCACTGTGTTGTATTGGTGGGATTAACTAGTGTTGTATCAGTGGGATTAACTAGTGTTTTACTGTGTTGTATTGGTGGGATTAACTAGTGTTGTATTGGTGGGATTAACTAGTGTCTCACTGTGTTGTATCGGTGGGATTAACTACTGTTTTATTGGTGGGATTAACTAGTGTTGTATTGGTGGGATTAACTGGTGTTGTATTGGTGGGATTAACTAGTGTTTCACTGTGTTGTATTGGTGGGATTAACTAGTGTTTCACTGTGTTGTATTGGTGGGATTAACTAGTGTTTCACTGTGTTGTATTGGTGGGATTAACTAGTGTTTCACTGTGTTGTATCAGTGGGATTAACTAGTGTTGTATTGGTGGGATTAACTAGTGTTGTATTGGTGGGATTAACTAGTGTTGTATTGGTGGGATTAACTAGTGTTGTATTGGTGGGATTAACTAGTGTCTCACTGTGTTGTATCGGTGGGATTAACTAGTGTTTCACTGTGTTGTATTGGTGGGATTAACTAGTGTTATATTGGTGGGATTAACTAGTGTTGTATCGGTGGGATTAGCTAGTGTTTTACTGTGTTGTATTGGTGGGATTAACTAGTGTTGTATTGGTGGGATTAACTAGTGTTGTATTGGTGGGATTAACTAGTGTTGTATTGGTGGCATTAACTAGTGTCTCACTGTGTTGTATCGGTGGGATTAACTTGTGTTGTATTGGTGGGATTAACTAGTGTTGTATCAGTGGGATTAACTAGTGTTGTATCAGTGGGATTAACTAGTGTTGTATCAGTGGGATTAACTAGTGTTGTATCGGTGGGATTAACTAGTGTTGTATCAGTGGGATTAACTAGTGTTATATTTGTGGGATTAATTAGTGTTGTATTGGTGGGATTAACTAGTGTTGTATTGGTGGGATTAACTAGTGTCTCACTGTGTTGTATTGGTGGGATTAACTAGTGTTTCACTGTGTTGTATTGGTGGGATTAACTAGTGTTTCACTGTGTTGTATCGGTGGGATTAACTAGTGTTTCACTGTGTTGTATTGGTGGGATTATCTAGTGTTGTATCAGTGGGATTAACTAGTGTTGTATCAGTGGGATTAACTAGTGTTGTATCAGTGGGATTAACTAGTGTTGTATCAGTGGGATTAACTAGTGTTGTATCGGTGGGATTAACTAGTGTTGTATCAGTGGGATTAACTAGTGTTATATTTGTGGGATTAATTAGTGTTGTATTGGTGGGATTAACTAGTGTTGTATTGGTGGGATTAACTAGTGTCTCACTGTGTTGTATTGGTGGGATTAACTAGTGTTTCACTGTGTTGTATTGGTGGGATTAACTAGTGTTTCACTGTGTTGTATTGGTGGGATTAACTAGTGTTGTATTGGTGGGATTAACTAGTGTTTCACTGTGTTGTATTGGTGGGATTAACTAGTGTTTCACTGTGTTGTATTGGTGGGATTAACTAGTGTTTCACTGTGTTGTATTGGTGACATTGTGTGAATGTTGTCATGACGTTGTGTTTCAGAGGAAGCGTGTGGAGGAGTCTCCGCCCCGCGTCTCCAGCATTCCAAACCTCAGCGCCTACGAGAGGAGCGTCCTCCTCCCCCACGACACCCCCTCCCCCTGCCTCCCCCAACACCCCTCCTCAACTCTGCCCTACGCCTCCTGCTCTCTCCCCCGTTCCTCCCCCTCTCTCCCCCGTACTCCCAGGTCTCCCAGTTTGGAACCTGGCGGTCGCGGCCCTCTCTCTCGTACCCCCACTCCCCTCCCCCCTGCTCCCACCACCCCTCTCCCCCTCTGTCCATCCCCCCTCCCCGAGCCTCGACACGGGATTCGACACGTCACCTCACCCTCGCAGGAGCTCCGCCCACACCTGAACAGCCAGCCAACCAGGTAACAGATACTGTATCTATGGAAACAACACAGCCAATAGCGCTGAATGTGTTCCTTCACAAATGTCCCGAAGCCCAATGACCTTCTCTGTCTAAGAATATCACCATATAGTTGTCTGTCTGTCTGTCTGTCTGTCTGTCTGTCTGTCTGTCTGTCTGTCTGTCGACCCCCCAGCAGTCTAAAATGTGCTTCCTGTGTTCTCCAGGAGCCCATATTTGGAGCAGAGGGGGAGTGACCAGGGGGCAGAGGGGCGGGACCCTCAGAGGCAGGAGTGGTACACCAAGTACTTCTCCTTCTGAACACACACACACACACACACACACACACACACACACACACACCCCCGACAGACCAAAAATATGCTTGTTCAATGCAAATGTATTGTATTATAACCTATAATATGTAATAAAGTATTTTCTTTATATTGAATCTGCTGTCTATGGTTTGTTGTCCTATCAGCTTCAGATACTGTGGGGGGGGGGGCCTGTCCCAGAACCAGGATGAATGAGTTAACCAGGTAACTGTTGTCCTATCAGCTTCAGATACTGTAGGGGGGGGGTGGGGGGGGGGGGGGCTGTCCCAGAACCAGGATGAATGAGTTAACCAGGTAACTGTTGTCCTATCAGCTTCAGATACTGGGGGGGGGGGCTGTCCCAGAACCAGGATGAATGAGTTAACCAGGTAACTGTTGTCCTATCAGCTTCAGATACTGTAGGGGGGGGGGGGGGGGGGGGCTGTCCCAGAACCAGGATGAATGAGTTAACCAGGTAACTGTTGTCCTATCAGCTTCAGATACTGTAGGGGGGGGCTGTCCCAGAACCAGGATGAATGAGTTAACCAGGTAACTGTTGTCCTATCAGCTTCAGATACTGTAGGGGGGGGGGGGGGGGGGGTCTATAGGTTCACCACTGAAGGTCTATAGGTTCACCACTGAAGGCCTATAGGTTCACCACTGAAGGTCTATAGGTTCACCACTGAAGGTCTATAGGTTCACCACTGAAGGTTCACCACTGAAGGTCTATAGGTTCACCACTGAAGGTCTATAGGTTCACCACTGAAGGTTCACCACTGAAGGTCTATAGGTTCACCACTGAAGGTCTATAGGTTCACCACTGAAGGCCTATAGGTTCACCACTGAAGGTTCACCACTGAAGGCCTATAGGTTCACCACTGAAGGCCTATAGGTTCACCACTGAAGGTCTATAGGTTCACCCCTGAAGGTTCACCACTGAAGGCCTATAGGTTCACCACTGAAGGTCTATAGGTTCACCACTGAAGGTCTATAGGTTCACCACTGAAGGCCTATAGGTTCACCACTGAAGGCCTATAGGTTCACCACTGAAGGTTCACCACTGAAGGCCTATAGGTTCACCACTGAAGGTCTATAGGTTCACCACTGAAGGTCTATAGGTTCACCACTGAAGGTCTATAGGTTCACCACTGAAGGCCTATAGGTTCACCACTGAAGACCTATAGGTTCACCACTGAAGGTTCACCACTGAAGGTCTATAGGTTCACCACTGAAGGTCTATAGGTTCACCACTGAAGGTCTATAGGTTCACCACTGAAGGTCTATAGGTTCACCACTGAAGGCCTATAGGTTCACCACTGAAGGTCTATAGGTTCACCACTGAAGGTTCACCACTGAAGGTCTATAGGTTCACCACTGAAGGTCTATAGGTTCACCACTGAAGGTTCACCACTGAAGGTTCACCACTGAAGATTCACCACTGAAGGTCTGTAGGTTCACCACTGAAGGCCTATAGGTTCACCACTGAAGGTTCACCACTGAAGGTTCACCACTGAAGGTCTATAGGTTCACCACTGAAGGTCTATAGGTTCACCACTGAAGGTCTATAGGTTCACCACTGAAGGCCTATAGGTTCACCACTGAAGGTCTATAGGTTCACCACTGAAGGCCTATAGGTTCACCACTGAAGGTTCACCACTGAAGGTCTATAGGTTCACCACTGAAGGTTCACCACTGAAGGTCTATAGGTTCACCACTGAAGGTCTATAGGTTCACCACTGAAGGTCTATAGGTTCACCACTGAAGGCCTATAGGTTCACCACTGAAGGCCTATAGGTTCACCACTGAAGGTTCACCACTGAAGGTCTATAGGTTCACCACTGAAGGTTCACCACTGAAGGTCTATAGGTTCACCACTGAAGGTCTATAGGTTCACCACTGAAGGCCTATAGGTTCACCACTGAAGGTCTATAGGTTCACCACTGAAGGCCTACAGGTTCACCACTGAAGGTCTATAGGTTCACCACTGAAGGCCTATAGGTTCACCACTGAAGGTCTATAGGTTCACCACTGAAGGTCTATAGGTTCACCACTGAAGGTCTATAGGTTCACCACTGAAGGTCTATAGGTTCACCACTGAAGGTCTATAGGTTCACCACTGAAGGTCTATAGGTTCACCACTGAAGGCCTATAGGTTCACCACTGAAGGTTCACCACTGAAGGTCTATAGGTTCACCACTGAAGGTTCACCACTGAAGGTCTATAGGTTCACCACTGAAGGTCTATAGGTTCACCACTGAATGTCTATAGGTTCACCACTGAAGGTCTATAGGTTCACCACTGAAGGCCTATAGGTTCACCACTGAAGGTTCACCACTGAAGGTCTATAGGTTCACCACTGAAGGCCTATAGGTTCACCACTGAAGGCCTATAGGTTCACCACTGAAGGCCTATAGGTTCACCACTGAAGGTCTATAGGTTCACCACTGAAGGTTCACCACTGAAGGTCTATAGGTTCACCACTGAAGGTTCACCACTGAAGGTCTATAGGTTCACCACTGAAGGCCTATAGGTTCACCACTGAAGGTCTATAGGTTCACCACTGAAGGCCTATAGGTTCACCACTGAAGGTTCACCACTGAAGGTCTATAGGTTCACCACTGAAGACCTATAGGTTCACCACTGAAGGTCTATAGGTTCACCACTGAAGGCCTATAGGTTCACCACTGAAGGTCTATAGGTTCACCACTGAAGGCCTATAGGTTCACCACTGAAGGTTCACCACTGAAGGTCTATAGGTTCACCACTGAAGGCCTATAGGTTCACCACTGAAGACCTATAGGTTCACCACTGAAGGACTATAGGTTCACCACTGAAGGTCTATAGGTTCACCACTGAAGGTCTATAGGTTCACCACTGAAGGTCTATAGGTTCACCACTGAAGGCCTATAGGTTCACCACTGAAGGCCTATAGGTTCACCACTGAAGGTCTATAGGTTCACCACTGAAGGTCTATAGGTTCACCACTGAAGGCCTATAGGTTCACCACTGAAGGCCTATAGGTTCACCACTGAAGGCCTATAGGTTCACCACTGAAGGTCTATAGGTTCACCACTGAAGGCCTATAGGTTCACCACTGAAGGTCTATAGGTTCACCACTGAAGGCCTATAGGTTCACCACTGAAGGCCTATAGGTTCACCACTGAAGGTTTATAGGTTCACCACTGAAGGTCTATAGGTTCACCACTGAAGGCCTATAGGTTCACCACTGAAGGTCTATAGGTTCACCACTGAAGGCCTATAGGTTCACCACTGAAGGCCTATAGGTTCACCACTGAAGGTTTATAGGTTCACCACTGAAGGTTCACCACTGAAGGTCTATAGGTTCATCACTGAAGGCCTATAGGTTCACCACTGAAGGCCTATAGGTTCACCACTGAAGGTCTATAGGTTCACCACTGAAGGTTCACCACTGAAGGCCTATAGGTTCACCACTGTACTAACCTGTCACACACTGAAGGCCTATAGGTCCTTCACAGGGTCCAGAGTAACACCCAGGTCCTTCACAGGGTCCAGAGTAACACCCAGGTCCTTCACAGGGTCCAGAGTAACGCCCAGGATCCTTCACAGGGTCCAGAGTAACGCCCAGGATCCTTCACAGGGTCCAGAGTAACGCCCAGGATCCTTCACAGGGTCCAGAGTAACGCCCAGGTTCTTCACAGGGTCCAGAGTAACGCCCAGATCCTTCACAGTTTGGTTTGAGAATGTACAACCATTGAGATTGTCAGATCAAACGGCAGATCTTTCTTGGGACTTAGAACTAGATTCGAACATTTACCTCCATCCACTTCCTTATGTCTGAAACACAGGCTTCCAGGAAGGTAATTTTGGGGTTTCACCATGTTTCATTGAAAATGTACAGCTATGTATTACATTTTAAATTTGAAGTCATTTAGCAGACGCTCTTATCCAGAGCGACTTACAAATTGGAAAGTTCATACATATTCATCCTGGTCCCCCCGTGGGGAATGAACCCACAACCCTGGCGTTGCAAGCGCCATGCTCTACCAACTGAGCCACACGGGACCGCGTATCATCCGCATAGCGGTGAAAGTTAACATTATGTTTCCGAATGACATCACCAAGAGGTCAAATATATAGTGAAAACAATAGTGGTTCCTAAAGCGGAACCTTGAGGAACACCGAAACCTACAGTTCATTTGTCAGAGGACAAACCATTCACAGAGACAAACTGATATCTTTCCGACAAATAAGATCTAAACCAGGCCAGAACTTGTCCGTGTCGACCAATTTGGGTTTCCAGTCTCTCCAAAAGAATGTGGTGATCGATGGTATCAAAGGCAGCACTAAGGTCTAGGAGCACGAGGACAGATGCAGAGCCTCGGTCTGACGCCATTAAAAGGTCATTTACCACCTTCACAAGTGCAGTGTCAGTGCTATGATGGGGTCTAAAACCAGACTGAAGCATTTCGTATACATTGTTTGTCTTCAGGAAGGCAGTGAGTTGCTGCGCAACAGTTTTTTCAAAACATTTGTAGAGGATTTGGAGATTGGATATAGGAAGATCATTTTTAATTGATCCGGGTCAAGGTTCGGAGAGGCTTTATTACTGCCACTTTTAGTGAGTTTGGTTCACATCAGGAGGACAGGAAACCTTTTATTATGTTCAACATAGGAGAGGGCCAAGCACAGGAAGCAGCTCTTTCAGTAGTTTAGTTGGAATACGGTCCAGTAGGCAGCTGGAAGGGTTAGAGGCCATGACTCAAAAAAACCTGTGTCTCCATTGATCCTAGGTCCTGGCAGTTGTGTGCAGACTCAGGACAACTGAGCTTTGGAGAAACACGCAAAGAGGAGTCCTTCATTTTATTTCTAATGATCACGATCTCTTCGTATTAAGAAGCCCTCTCGTCCATTTATATATGCAGATGATACAGTCTTATACTCAGCTGGCCCCTCCCCGGATGTTGGGTTAAACACTCTACAACAAAGCTTTCTCTGTGTCCAACAAGCTTTCTCTGTGTCCAACAATCTTTCTTAGTGTCCAACAATCTTTCTTAGTGTCCAACAAGCTTTCTCTGTGTCCAACAAGCTTTCTCTGTGTCCAACAAGCTTTCTTAGTGTCCAACAAGCTTTCTTAGTGTCCAACAAGCTTTCTTAGTGTCCAACAAGCTTTCTTAGTGTCCAACATGCTTTCTTAGTGTCCAACAAGCTTTCTCTGTGTCCAACAAGCTTTCTCTGTGTCCAACAAGCTTTCTCTGTGTCCAACATGCTTTCTCTGTGTCCAACAAGCTTTCTCTGTGTCCAACAAGCTTTCTCTGTGTCCAACATGCTTTCTCTGTGTCCAACAAGCTTTCTCTGTGTCCAACAAGCTTTCTCTGTGTCCAACAAGCTTTCTCTGTGTCCAACAAGCTTTCTCTGTGTCCAACAAGCTTTCTCTGTGTCCAACATGCTTTCTCTGTGTCCAACAAGATTTCTCTGTGTCCAACAAGATTTCTCTGTGTCCAACAAGCTTTCTCTGTGTCCAACAAGCTTTCTCTGTGTCCAACAAGCTTTCTCTGTGTCCAACAAGATTTCTCTGTGTCCAACAAGCTTTCTCTGTGTCCAACATGCTTTCTCTGTGTCCAACATGCTTTCTCTGTGTCCAACATGCTTTCTCTGTGTCCAACAAGATTTCTCTGTGTCCAACAAGATTTCTCTGTGTCCAACATGCTTTCTCTGTGTCCAACATGCTTTCTCTGTGTCCAACATGCTTTCTCTGTGTCCAACATGCTTTCTCTGTGTCCAACATGCTTTCTCTGTGTCCAACATGCTTTCTTAGTGTCCAACAAGATTTCTCTACCCTTATTAACCTTGTTCTGAACACCTCCAAAACAAAGGTCATGTGGTTTGGTAAGAAGAATGCCTCTCTCCCCACAGGTGTGATTACTACCTCTGAGGGTTTAGAGCTTGAGGTAGTCACCTCATACAAGTACTTGGGAGACGGTACACTGGCTAGACGGTACACTGTCCTTCTCTCAGCACATATCAAAGCTGCAGGTTAAAGTTAAATCTAGACTTGGTTTACTCTATTGTAATCGCTCCTCTTTCACCCCAGCTGCCAAACTAACCCTGATTCAGATGACCATCCTACCCATGCTAGATTACAGAGATGTTCTTTACCATTCGGCCATCAGATTTACCACCAATGCTCCTTATAGAACACATCACTGCACTCTGTACTCCTCTGTAAACTGGTCATCTCTGTATACCCGTCGCAAGACCCACTGGTTGATGCTTATTTATAAAACCCTCTTAGGCCTCACCCTCCCCTATCTGAGATATCTACTGCAGCCCTCATCCTCCACATACAACACCCGTTCTGCCAGTCACATTCTGTTAAAGGTCCCCGAAGCACACACATCCCTGGGTCGCTCCTCTTTTCAGTTCACTGCAGCTAGCGACTGGAACGAGCTGCAACAAACACTCAAACTGGACAGTTTTATCTCAATCTCTTCATTCAAAGACTCCATCATGGACACTCTTACTGACAGTTGTGGCTGCTTTGTGTGATGTATTGTTGTCTCTACCTTCTTGCCCTTTGTGCTGTTGTCTGTGCCCAACAATGTTTGTACCGTGGTTTGCTACCATGCTGTGTTGTCATGTGTTGCTGCCTTGCTATGTTGTTGTCTTAGGTCTCTCTTTATGTAGTGTTGTGTTGTCTCTCTTGTTGTGATGTGTTTTGTCCTATATTTATATTTTATTTTTTTAATTTGAATCCCAGCCCCCGTAGGAGGCCTTTTGGTAGGCCGTCATTGTAAATAAGAATTAGTTTTTAACTGACTTGCCTTGTTAAATAAAATAATGAAGGCCACCTTCTTGGGGAATGCTGCTTTTTTAGTTAGTTTTGTGACCGTATAAAAACTGTATTCTGGATTGTTCTTATTCTCCTAAATCAGGTTGTAAAAGTAGGATGATGGAGCAGCAGTGAGGGCTCTTCGATACTGCACGGTAATGTCTTTCCAAGCTAGTCGGACGACTTCCAGTTTGGTGTGGCGCCATTTCCGTTTCCATTTTCAGGAAGCTTGCTTCAGAGCTCGGGTATTTTCTGTATACCAGGGATCTAGTTTCCATTTTCAGGAAGCTTGCTTCAGAGGATATTTCCTTTTTACCAGGGATCTAGTTTCCATTTTCAGGAAGCTTGCTTCAGAGGGTATTTTCTGTTTACCAGGGATCTAGTTTCCATTTTCAGGAAGCTTGCTTCAGAGGGTATTTCCTGTTTACCAGGGATCTAGTTTCCATTTTCAGGAAGCTTGCTTCAGAGGGTATTTCCTGTTTACCAGGGATCTAGTTTCCATTTTCAGGAAGCTTGCTTCAGAGGGTATTTCCTGTTTACCAGAGATCTAGTTTCCATTTTCAGGAAGCTTGCTTCAGAGGGTATTTCCTGTTTACCAGGGATCTAGTTTCCATTTTCAGGAAGCTTGCTTCAGAGGGTATTTTCTGTTTACCAGGGATCTAGTTTCCATTTTCAGGAAGCTTGCTTCAGAGGGTATTTTCTGTTTACCAGGGATCTAGTTTCCATTTTCAGGAAGCTTGCTTCAGAGGGTATTTCCTGTTTACCAGGGATCTAGTTTCCATTTTCAGGAAGCTTGCTTCAGAGGGTATTTCCTGTTTACCAGGGATCTAGTTTCCATTTTCAGGAAGCTTGCTTCAGAGGGTATTTCCTGTTTACCAGGGATCTAGTTTCCATTTTCAGGAAGCTTGCTTCAGAGGGTATTTCCTGTTTACCAGGGATCTAGTTTCCATTTTCAGGAAGCTTGCTTCAGAGGGTATTTCCTGTTTACCAGGGATCTAGTTTCCATTTTCAGGAAGCTTGCTTCAGAGGGTATTTCCTGTTTACCAGGGATCTAGTTTCCATTTTCAGGAAGCTTGCTTCAGAGGGTATTTCCTGTATACCAGGGATCTAGTTTCCATTTTCAGGAAGCTTGCTTCAGAGGGTATTTCCTGTTTACCAGGGATCTAGTTTCCATTTTCAGGAAGCTTGCTTCAGAGGGTATTTCCTGTATACCAGGGATCTAGTTTCCATTTTCAGGAAGCTTGCTTCAGAGGGTATTTCCTGTTTACCAGGGATCTAGTTTCCATTTTCAGGAAGCTTGCTTCAGAGGGTATTTCCTGTTTACCAGGGATCTAGTTTCCATTTTCAGGAAGCTTGCTTCAGAGGGTATTTCCTGTATACCAGGGATCTAGTTTCCATTTTCAGGAAGCTTGCTTCAGAGGGTATTTCCTGTTTACCAGGGATCTAGTTTCCATTTTCAGGAAGCTTGCTTCAGAGGGTATTTCCTGTATACCAGGGATCTAGTTTCCATTTTCAGGAAGCTTGCTTCAGAGGGTATTTCCTGTTTACCAGGGATCTAGTTTCCATTTTCAGGAAGCTTGCTTCAGAGGGTATTTCCTGTTTACCAGGGATCTAGTTTCCATTTTCAGGAAGCTTGCTTCAGAGGGTATTTCCTGTTTACCAGGGATCTAGTTTCCATTTTCAGGAAGCTTGCTTCAGAGGGTATTTCCTGTTTACCAGGGATCTAGTTTCCATTTTCAGGAAGCTTGCTTCAGAGGGTATTTCCTGTATACCAGGGATCTAGTTTCCATTTTCAGGAAGCTTGCTTCAGAGGGTATTTCCTGTTTACCAGGGATCTAGTTTCCATTTTCAGGAAGCTTGCTTCAGAGGGTATTTCCTGTTTACCAGGGATCTAGTTTCCATTTTCAGGAAGCTTGCTTCAGAGGGTATTTCCTGTATACCAGGGATCTAGTTTCCATTTTCAGGAAGCTTGCTTCAGAGGGTATTTCCTGTTTACCAGGGATCTAGTTTCCATTTTCAGGAAGCTTGCTTCAGAGGGTATTTCCTGTTTACCAGGGATCTAGTTTCCATTTTCAGG
>NW_026600422.1:112500-114320 GCF_029448725.1 Salvelinus fontinalis | reverse complement strand
CACGGTAGGTAGACGACAGGCCTAGTTCAAACTGCAGTAGGATGGTTGTCCTCAGTGGTAGACGGCAGGCCTAGTTCAAACTGCAGTAGGATGGTTGTCCTCACGGTAGTAGACGGCAGACCTAGTTCAAACTGCAGTAGGATGGTTGTCCTCACGGTAGTAGACGGCAGGTCTAGTTCAAACTGCAGTAGGATGGTTGTCCTCAGTGGTAGACGGCAGACCTAGTTCAAACTGCAGTAGGATGGTTGTCCTCACGGTAGTAGACGGCAGACCTAGTTCAAACTGCAGTAGGATGGTTGTCCTCACGGTAGTAGACGGCAGGCCTAGTTCAAACTGCAGTAGGATGGTTGTCCTCACAGAGTGACTCAGTATCTACTTGGTTTATCTCTGGGAGCAGGACACCGGAGAGCTGAAATAGATCAGAATAAAGATAGACACTAACATTTTGTAAAATAAGTACAGATAAGGAATGAAACCGTGAACATCCTGACAGTCTGAGGCAAGGTGCTCTGCAGTCATCCTACTATTGACAGGGATAATGTGACATAACCTGTCTCTCTGTTCTAACCTGTCTCTCTGTTCTAACCTGTCTCTCTGTTCTAACCTGTCTCTCTGTCTAACCTGTCTCTCTGTCTAACCTGTCTCTCTGTCTAACCTGTCTCTCTGTCTAACTTGTCTCTCTGTTCTAACCTGTCTCTCTGTTCTAAGCTGTCTCTCTGTTCTAAGCTGTCTCTCTGTCTAACCTGTCCTCTCTGTCTAACCTATCTCTCTGTTTCTAACCTGTCTCTCTGTCTTACCTGTTTCTCTGTCTAACCCTGTCTCCTCTGTCTAACCTGTCTCTCTGTCTAACCTGTCTCTCTGTTCTAACCTGTCTCTCTGTTCTAACCTGTCTCTCTGTTCTAACCTGTCTCTCTGTCTAACCTGGCTCTCTGTCTAACCTATCCTCTCTGTTCTAACCTGTCTCTCTGTCTAACCTGTCTCTCTGTCTTACCTGTCTCTCTGTCTAACCTGTCTCTCTGTTCTAACCTGTCTCTCTGTTCTAACCTGTCTCTCTGTTCTAACCTGTCTCTCTGTCTAACCTGGCTCTCTGTCTAACCTGTCTCTCTGTTCTAACCTGTCTCTCTGTGTTCAGATTTCTTCAGTGAGAAGCAGCTGTTTCTAATCCTGGAGTTTGAATTTGGAGGCAGTGACCTGGAGAACAGTAATGGACAGGTGAGGAGGGAGGAGTTTGGAGACAGTAACCTGGAGAACAGTAATGGACAGGTGAGGAGGGAGGAGTTTGGAGACCTGGAGAACAGTAATGGACAGGTGAGGGAGGGAGGAGTTTGGAGACCTGGAGAACAGTAATGGACAGGTGAGGAGGGAGGAGTTTGGAGACCTGGAGAACAGTAATGGACAGGTGAGGAGGGAGGAGTTTAGAGACCTGGAGAACAGTAATGGACAGGTGAGGAGGGAGGAGTTTAGAGACCTGGAGAACAGTAATGGACAGGTGAGGAGGGAGGAGTTTAGAGACCTGGAGAACAGTAATGGACAGGTGAGGAGGGAGGAGTTTGGAGACCTGGAGAACAGTAATAGACAGGTGAGGAGGGAGGAGTTTAGAGACCTGGAGAACAGTAATGGACAGGTGAGGAGGGAGGAGTTTAGAGACCTGGAGAACAGTAATGGACAGGTGAGGAGGGAGGAGTTTAGAGACCTGGAGAACAGTAATGGACAGGTGAGGAGGGAGGAGTTTAGAGACCTGGAGAACAGTAATGGACAGGTGAGGAGGGAGGAGTTTGGAGACAGTAACCTGGAGAACAGTAATGGACAGGTGAGGAGGG
>NW_026600422.1:82500-102500 GCF_029448725.1 Salvelinus fontinalis | reverse complement strand
ATGGAAACTAGATCCCTGGTAAACAGGAAATACCCTCTGAAGCAAGCTTCCTGAAAATGGAAACTAGATCCCTGGTATACAGGAAATACCCTCTGAAGCAAGCTTCCTGAAAATGGAAACTAGATCCCTGGTAAACAGGAAATACCCTCTGAAGCAAGCTTCCTGAAAATGGAAACTAGATCCCTGGTAAACAGGAAATACCCTCTGAAGCAAGCTTCCTGAAAATGGAAACTAGATCCCTGGTAAACAGGAAATACCCTCTGAAGCAAGCTTCCTGAAAATGGAAACTAGATCCCTGGTAAACAGGAAATACCCTCTGAAGCAAGCTTCCTGAAAATGGAAACTAGATCCCTGGTAAACAGGAAATACCCTCTGAAGCAAGCTTCCTGAAAATGGAAACTAGATCCCTGGTAAACAGGAAATACCCTCTGAAGCAAGCTTCCTGAAAATGGAAACTAGATCCCTGGTAAACAGAAAATACCCTCTGAAGCAAGCTTCCTGAAAATGGAAACTAGATCCCTGGTAAACAGAAAATACCCTCTGAAGCAAGCTTCCTGAAAATGGAAACTAGATCCCTGGTAAACAGGAAATACCCTCTGAAGCAAGCTTCCTGAAAATGGAAACTAGATCTCTGGTAAACAGGAAATACCCTCTGAAGCAAGCTTCCTGAAAATGGAAACTAGATCCCTGGTAAACAGGAAATACCCTCTGAAGCAAGCTTCCTGAAAATGGAAACTAGATCCCTGGTAAACAGGAAATACCCTCTGAAGCAAGCTTCCTGAAAATGGAAACTAGATCCCTGGTAAACAGAAAATACCCTCTGAAGCAAGCTTCCTGAAAATGGAAACTAGATCCCTGGTAAAAAGGAAATATCCTCTGAAGCAAGCTTCCTGAAAATGGAAACTAGATCCCTGGTATACAGAAAATACCCGAGCTCTGAAGCAAGCTTCCTGAAAATGGAAACGGAAATGGCGCCACACCAAACTGGAAGTCGTCCGACTAGCTTGGAAAGACATTACCGTGCAGTATCGAAGAGCCCTCACTGCTGCTCCATCATCCTACTTTTACAACCTGATTTAGGAGAATAAGAACAATCCAGAATACAGTTTTTATACGGTCACAAAACTAACTAAAAAAGCAGCATTCCCCAAGAAGGTGGCCTTCATTATTTTATTTAACAAGGCAAGTCAGTTAAAAACTAATTCTTATTTACAATGACGGCCTACCAAAAGGCCTCCTACGGGGGCTGGGATTCAAATTAAAAAAATAAAATATAAATATAGGACAAAACACATCACAACAAGAGAGACAACACAACACTACATAAAGAGAGACCTAAGACAACAACATAGCAAGGCAGCAACACATGACAACACAGCATGGTAGCAAACCACGGTACAAACATTGTTGGGCACAGACAACAGCACAAAGGGCAAGAAGGTAGAGACAACAATACATCACACAAAGCAGCCACAACTGTCAGTAAGAGTGTCCATGATGGAGTCTTTGAATGAAGAGATTGAGATAAAACTGTCCAGTTTGAGTGTTTGTTGCAGCTCGTTCCAGTCGCTAGCTGCAGTGAACTGAAAAGAGGAGCGACCCAGGGATGTGTGTGCTTCGGGGACCTTTAACAGAATGTGACTGGCAGAACGGGTGTTGTATGTGGAGGATGAGGGCTGCAGTAGATATCTCAGATAGGGGAGGGTGAGGCCTAAGAGGGTTTTATAAATAAGCATCAACCAGTGGGTCTTGCGACGGGTATACAGAGATGACCAGTTTACAGAGGAGTACAGAGTGCAGTGATGTGTTCTATAAGGAGCATTGGTGGTAAATCTGATGGCCGAATGGTAAAGAACATCTCTGTAATCTAGCATGGGTAGGATGGTCATCTGAATCAGGGTTAGTTTGGCAGCTGGGGTGAAAGAGGAGCGATTACAATAGAGTAAACCAAGTCTAGATTTAACTTTAACCTGCAGCTTTGATATGTGCTGAGAGAAGGACAGTGTACCGTCTAGCCAGTGTACCGTCTCCCAAGTACTTGTATGAGGTGACTACCTCAAGCTCTAAACCCTCAGAGGTAGTAATCACACCTGTGGGGAGAGAGGCATTCTTCTTACCAAACCACATGACCTTTGTTTTGGAGGTGTTCAGAACAAGGTTAATAAGGGTAGAGAAATCTTGTTGGACACTAAGAAAGCATGTTGGACACAGAGAAAGCATGTTGGACACAGAGAAAGCATGTTGGACACAGAGAAAGCATGTTGGACACAGAGAAAGCATGTTGGACACAGAGAAATCTTGTTGGACACAGAGAAATCTTGTTGGACACAGAGAAAGCATGTTGGACACAGAGAAAGCATGTTGGACACAGAGAAAGCATGTTGGACACAGAGAAAGCTTGTTGGACACAGAGAAATCTTGTTGGACACAGAGAAAGCTTGTTGGACACAGAGAAAGCTTGTTGGACACAGAGAAAGCTTGTTGGACACAGAGAAAGCTTGTTGGACACAGAGAAATCTTGTTGGACACAGAGAAATCTTGTTGGACACAGAGAAAGCATGTTGGACACAGAGAAAGCTTGTTGGACACAGAGAAAGCTTGTTGGACACAGAGAAAGCTTGTTGGACACAGAGAAAGCTTGTTGGACACAGAGAAAGCTTGTTGGACACTAAGAAAGCATGTTGGACACAGAGAAAGCTTGTTGGACACTAAGAAAGCTTGTTGGACACTAAGAAAGCTTGTTGGACACAGAGAAAGCATGTTGGACACAGAGAAAGCTTGTTGGACACAGAGAAAGCTTGTTGGACACAGAGAAAGCTTGTTGGACACTAAGAAAGCATGTTGGACACAGAGAAAGCTTGTTGGACACTAAGAAAGCTTGTTGGACACTAAGAAAGCTTGTTGGACACAGAGAAAGCTTGTTGGACACAGAGAAAGCTTGTTGGACACTAAGAAAGATTGTTGGACACTAAGAAAGATTGTTGGACACAGAGAAAGCTTGTTGGACACAGAGAAAGCTTTGTTGTAGAGTGTTTAACCCAACATCCGGGGAGGGGCCAGCTGAGTATAAGACTGTATCATCTGCATATATAAATGGACGAGAGGGCTTCTTAATACGAAGAGATCGTGATCATTAGAAATAAAATGAAGGACTCCTCTTTGCGTGTTTCTCCAAAGCTCAGTTGTCCTGAGTCTGCACACAACTGCCAGGACCTAGGATCAATGGAGACACAGGTTTTTTTGAGTCATGGCCTCTAACCCTTCCAGCTGCCTACTGGACCGTATTCCAACTAAACTACTGAAAGAGCTGCTTCCTGTGCTTGGCCCTCTCCTATGTTGAACATAATAAAAGGTTTCCTGTCCTCCTGATGTGAACCAAACTCACTAAAAGTGGCAGTAATAAAGCCTCTCCAAACCTTGACCCGGATCAATTAAAAATGATCTTCCTGTATCCAATCTTCCATTCCTCTACAAATGTTTAGAAAAAGCTGTTGCGCAGCAACTCACTGCCTTTCTGAAGACAAACAATGTATACGAAATGCTTCAGTCTGGTTTTAGACCCCATCATAGCACTGAGACTGCACTTGTGAAGGTGGTAAATGACCTTTTAATGGCGTCAGACCGAGGCTCTGCATCTGTCCTCGTGCTACTAGACCTTAGTGCTGCCTTTGACACCATCGATCACCACATTCTTTTGGAGAGACTGGAAACCCAAATTGGTCTACACGGACAAGTTCTGGCCTGGTTTAGATCTTACCTGTCGGAAAGATATCAGTTTGTCTCTGTGAATGGTTTGTCCTCTGACAAATAAACTGTACATTTCGGTGTTCCTCAAGGTTCCGCTTTAGGAACCACTATTGTTTTCACTATATATTTGACCTCTTGGTGATGTCATTCGGAAACATAATGTTAACTTTCACCGCTATGCGGATGATACACCTGGTCCCGTGTGGCTCAGTTGGTAGAGCATGGCGCTTGCAACGCCAGGGTTGTGGGTTCATTCCCCACGGGGGGACCAGGATGAATATGTATGAACTTTCTAATTTGTAAGTCGCTCTGGATAAGAGCGTCTGCTAAATGACTTCAAATTTAAAATGTAATACACAGCTGTACATTTTCAATGAAACATGGTGAAACCCCAAAATTACCTTCCTGGAAGCCTGTGTTTCAGACATAAGGAAGTGGATGGAGGTAAATGTTCGAATCTAGTTCTAAGTCCCAAGAAAGATCTGCCGTTTGATCTGACAATCTCAATGGTTGTACATTCTCAAACCAAACTGTGAACGATCTGGGCGTTACTCTGGACACTGTGAAGAACCTGGGTGTTACTCTGGACCCTGTGAAGGATCCTGGGCGTTACTCTGGACCCTGTGAAGGACCTGGGTGTTACTCTGGACCCTGTGAAGGACCTGGGTGTTACTCTGGACCCTGTGAAGGACCTGGGTGTTACTCTGGACCCTGTGAAGGACCTATAGGCCTTCAGTGTGTGACAGGTTAGTACAGTGGTGAACCTATAGGCCTTCAGTGGTGAACCTTCAGTGGTGAACCTATAGGCCTTCAGTGGTGAACCTATAGACCTTCAGTGGTGAACCTTCAGTGGTGAACCTATAAACCTTCAGTGGTGAACCTATAGGCCTTCAGTGGTGAACCTATAGGCCTTCAGTGGTGAACCTTCAGTGGTGAACCTATAGGCCTTCAGTGGTGAACCTATAGACCTTCAGTGGTGAACCTATAGACCTTCAGTGGTGAACCTATAGGCCTTCAGTGGTGAACCTATAGGCCTTCAGTGGTGAACCTATAGGCCTTCAGTGGTGAACCTATAGACCTTCAGTGGTGAACCTATAGACCTTCAGTGGTGAACCTATAGGCCTTCAGTGGTGAACCTATAGGCCTTCAGTGGTGAACCTATAGGCCTTCAGTGGTGAACCTATAGACCTTCAGTGGTGAACCTATAGACCTTCAGTGGTGAACCTATAGACCTTCAGTGGTGAACCTATAGACCTTCAGTGGTGAACCTATAGTCCTTCAGTGGTGAACCTATAGGTCTTCAGTGGTGAACCTATAGGCCTTCAGTGGTGAACCTATAGACCTTCAGTGGTGAACCTTCAGTGGTGAACCTATAGGCCTTCAGTGGTGAACCTATAGGCCTTCAGTGGTGAACCTATAGGCCTTCAGTGGTGAACCTATAGACCTTCAGTGGTGAACCTATAGGTCTTCAGTGGTGAACCTATAGACCTTCAGTGGTGAACCTTCAGTGGTGAACCTATAGACCTTCAGTGGTGAACCTATAGACCTTCAGTGGTGAACCTATAGGCCTTCAGTGGTGAACCTATAGACCTTCAGTGGTGAACCTTCAGTGGTGAACCTATAGACCTTCAGTGGTGAACCTATAGGCCTTCAGTGGTGAACCTATAGGCCTTCAGTGGTGAACCTATAGACCTTCAGTGGTGAACCTTCAGTGGTGAACCTATAGGCCTTCAGTGGTGAACCTATAGACCTTCAGTGGTGAACCTATAGACCTTCAGTGGTGAACCTATAGACCTTCAGTGGTGAACCTTCAGTGGTGAACCTATAGACCTTCAGTGGTGAACCTTCAGTGGTGAACCTATAGGCCTTCAGTGGTGAACCTATAGGCCTTCAGTGGTGAACCTATAGACCTTCAGTGGTGAACCTATAGACCTTCAGTGGTGAACCTATAGACCTTCAGTGGTGAACCTTCAGTGGTGAACCTATAGTCCTTCAGTGGTGAACCTATAGGCCTTCAGTGGTGAACCTATAGACCTTCAGTGGTGAACCTATAGACCTTCAGTGGTGAACCTATAGACCTTCAGTGGTGAACCTATAGGCCTTCAGTGGTGAACCTATAGACCTTCAGTGGTGAACCTTCAGTGGTGAACCTATAGACCTTCAGTGGTGAACCTTCAGTGGTGAACCTATAGACCTTCAGTGGTGAACCTATAGGCCTTCAGTGGTGAACCTATAGGCCTTCAGTGGTGAACCTATAGACCTTCAGTGGTGAACCTTCAGTGGTGAACCTATAGGCCTTCAGTGGTGAACCTATAGACATTCAGTGGTGAACCTATAGACCTTCAGTGGTGAACCTTCAGTGGTGAACCTATAGACCTTCAGTGGTGAACCTTCAGTGGTGAACCTATAGGCCTTCAGTGGTGAACCTATAGGCCTTCAGTGGTGAACCTATAGACCTTCAGTGGTGAACCTATAGACCTTCACGGGTGAACCTATAGACCTTCAGTGGTGAACCTATAGTCCTTCAGTGGTGAACCTATAGGCCTTCAGTGGTGAACCTATAGACCTTCAGTGGTGAACCTATAGACCTTCAGTGGTGAACCTATAGACCTTCAGTGGTGAACCTATAGGCCTTCAGTGGTGAACCTATAGACCTTCAGTGGTGAACCTATAGACCTTCAGTGGTGAACCTGTAGGCCTTCAGTGGTGAACCTATAGACCTTCAGTGGTGAACCTATAGGCCTTCAGTGGTGAACCTATAGACCTTCAGTGGTGAACCTATAGACCTTCAGTGGTGAACCTTCAGTGGTGAACCTATAGACCTTCAGTGGTGAACCTTCAGTGGTGAACCTATAGGCCTTCAGTGGTGAACCTATAGGCCTTCAGTGGTGAACCTATAGACCTTCAGTGGTGAACCTATAGACCTTCAGTGGTGAACCTATAGACCTTCAGTGGTGAACCTTCAGTGGTGAACCTATAGACCTTCAGTGGTGAACCTTCAGTGGTGAACCTATAGGCCTTCAGTGGTGAACCTATAGACCTTCAGTGGTGAACCTATAGACCTTCAGTGGTGAACCTATAGACCTTCAGTGGTGAACCTATAGACCTTCAGTGGTGAACCTATAGACCTTCAGTGGTGAACCTTCAGTGGTGAACCTTCAGTGGTGAACCTATAGGCCTTCAGTGGTGAACCTAAAGACCTTCAGTGGTGAACCTTCAGGGGTGAACCTTCAGTGGTGAACCTTCAGTGGTGAACCTTCAGTGGTGAACCTTCAGTGGTGAACCTATAGACCTTCAGTGGTGCACCTATAGACCTTCAGTGGTGAACCTTCAGTGGTGAACCTATAGACCTTCAGTGGTGAACCTATAGGCCTTCAGTGGTGAACCTATAGACCTTCAGTGGTGAACCTATAGACCTTCAGTGGTGAACCTATAGACCTTCAGTGGTGAACCTATAGACCTTCAGTGGTGAACCTATAGGCCTTCAGTGGTGAACCTTCAGTGGTGAACCTATAGGCCTTCAGTGGTGAACCTATAGGCCTTCAGTGGTGAACCTATAGACCTTCAGTGGTGAACCTATAGACCTTCAGTGGTGAACCTATAGGCCTTCAGTGGTGAACCTTCAGGGGTGAACCTATAGACCTTCAGTGGTGAACCTATAGGCCTTCAGTGGTGAACCTATAGACCTTCAGTGGTGAACCTATAGACCTTCAGTGGTGAACCTTCAGTGGTGAACCTATAGACCTTCAGTGGTGAACCTATAGACCTTCAGTGGTGAACTTTCAGTGGTGAACCTATAGACCTTCAGTGGTGAACCTTCAGTGGTGAACCTATAGACCTTCAGTGGTGAACCTATAGGCCTTCAGTGGTGAACCTATAGACCTTCAGTGGTGAACCTTCAGTGGTGAACCTATAGACCTTCAGTGGTGAACCTTCAGTGGTGAACCTATAGACCTTCAGTGGTGAACCTATAGACCTTCAGTGGTGAACCTTCAGTGGTGAACCTATAGACCTTCAGTGGTGAACCTTCAGTGGTGAACCTATAGGCCTTCAGTGGTGAACCTATAGGCCTTCAGTGGTGAACCTATAGGCCTTCAGTGGTGAACCTATAGACCTTCAGTGGTGAACCTATAGACCTTCAGTGGTGAACCTTCAGTGGTGAACCTATAGTCCTTCAGTGGTGAACCTATAGGCCTTCAGTGGTGAACCTATAGACCTTCAGTGGTGAACCTATAGACCTTCAGTGGTGAACCTATAGACCTTCAGTGGTGAACCTATAGGCCTTCAGTGGTGAACCTATAGACCTTCAGTGGTGAACCTATAGGCCTTCAGTGGTGAACCTATAGGCCTTCAGTGGTGAACCTGTAGGCCTTCAGTGGTGAACCTATAGACCTTCAGTGGTGAACCTATAGGCCTTCAGTGGTGAACCTATAGACCTTCAGTGGTGAACCTATAGACCTTCAGTGGTGAACCTTCAGTGGTGAACCTATAGACCTTCAGTGGTGAACCTTCAGTGGTGAACCTATAGGCCTTCAGTGGTGAACCTATAGGCCTTCAGTGGTGAACCTATAGACCTTCAGTGGTGAACCTATAGACCTTCAGTGGTGAACCTATAGACCTTCAGTGGTGAACCTTCAGTGGTGAACCTATAGACCTTCAGTGGTGAACCTTCAGTGGTGAACCTATAGGCCTTCAGTGGTGAACCTATAGACCTTCAGTGGTGAACCTATAGACCTTCAGTGGTGAACCTGTAGGCCTTCAGTGGTGAACCTATAGACCTTCAGTGGTGAACCTATAGGCCTTCAGTGGTGAACCTATAGACCTTCAGTGGTGAACCTATAGACCTTCAGTGGTGAACCTTCAGTGGTGAACCTATAGACCTTCAGTGGTGAACCTTCAGTGGTGAACCTATAGACCTTCAGTGGTGAACCTTCAGTGGTGAACCTATAGACCTTCAGTGGTGAACCTATAGGCCTTCAGTGGTGAACCTATAGACCTTCAGTGGTGAACCTATAGTCCTTCAGTGGTGAACCTATAGGCCTTCAGTGGTGAACCTATAGACCTTCAGTGGTGAACCTATAGACCTTCAGTGGTGAACCTATAGACCTTCAGTGGTGAACCTATAGGCCTTCAGTGGTGAACCTATAGACCTTCAGTGGTGAACCTATAGGCCTTCAGTGGTGAACCTATAGACCTTCAGTGGTGAACCTGTAGGCCTTCAGTGGTGAACCTATAGACCTTCAGTGGTGAACCTATAGGCCTTCAGTGGTGAACCTATAGACCTTCAGTGGTGAACCTTCAGTGGTGAACCTATAGTCCTTCAGTGGTGAACCTATAGTCCTTCAGTGGTGAACCTATAGGCCTTCAGTGGTGAACCTATAGACCTTCAGTGGTGAACCTATAGACCTTCAGTGGTGAACCTATAGACCTTCAGTGGTGAACCTATAGGCCTTCAGTGGTGAACCTATAGACCTTCAGTGGTGAACCTATAGACCTTCAGTGGTGAACCTTCAGTGGTGAACCTATAGACCTTCAGTGGTGAACCTTCAGTGGTGAACCTATAGGCCTTCAGTGGTGAACCTATAGACCTTCAGTGGTGAACCTATAGACCTTCAGTGGTGAACCTTCAGTGGTGAACCTATAGTCCTTCAGTGGTGAACCTATAGGCCTTCAGTGGTGAACCTATAGACCTTCAGTGGTGAACCTATAGACCTTCAGTGGTGAACCTATAGACCTTCAGTGGTGAACCTATAGGCCTTCAGTGGTGAACCTATAGACCTTCAGTGGTGAACCTATAGGCCTTCAGTGGTGAACCTATAGACCTTCAGTGGTGAACCTGTAGGCCTTCAGTGGTGAACCTATAGACCTTCAGTGGTGAACCTATAGGCCTTCAGTGGTGAACCTATAGACCTTCAGTGGTGAACCTATAGACCTTCAGTGGTGAACCTTCAGTGGTGAACCTATAGACCTTCAGTGGTGAACCTATAGGCCTTCAGTGGTGAACCTATAGGCCTTCAGTGGTGAACCTATAGACCTTCAGTGGTGAACCTATAGGCCTTCAGTGGTGAACCTATAGACCTTCAGTGGTGAACCTATAGACCTTCAGTGGTGAACCTATAGGCCTTCAGTGGTGAACCTATAGACCTTCAGTGGTGAACCTTCAGTGGTGAACCTATAGACCTTCAGTGGTCAACCTTCAGTGGTGAACCTATAGGCCTTCAGTGGTGAACCTATAGGCCTTCAGTGGTGAACCTTCAGTGGTGAACCTATAGACCTTCAGTGGTGAACCTTCAGTGGTGAACCTATAGGCCTTCAGTGGTGAACCTATAGACCTTCAGTGGTGAACCTATAGGCCTTCAGTGGTGAACCTATAGACCTTCAGTGGTGAACCTTCAGTGGTGAACCTATAGACCTTCAGTGGTGAACCTTCAGTGGTGAACCTATAGACCTTCAGTCGTGAACCTATAGGCCTTCAGTGGTGAACCTATAGGCCTTCAGTGGTGAACCTATAGACCTTCAGTGGTGAACCTTCAGTGGTGAACCTATAGGCCTTCAGTGGTGAACCTATAGACCTTCAGTGGTGAACCTATAGACATTCAGTGGTGAACCTATAGACCTTCAGTGGTGAACCTATAGACCTTCAGTGGTGAACCTTCAGTGGTGAACCTATAGACCTTCAGTGGTGAACCTTCAGTGGTGAACCTATAGGCCTTCAGTGGTGAACCTATAGGCCTTCAGTGGTGAACCTATAGAACTTCAGTGGTGAACCTATAGACCTTCAGTGGTGAACCTATAGACCTTCAGTGGTGAACCTTCAGTGGTGAACCTATAGTCCTTCAGTGGTGAACCTATAGGCCTTCAGTGGTGAACCTATAGACCTTCAGTGGTGAACCTTCAGTGGTGAACCTATAGACCTTCAGTGGTGAACCTTCAGTGGTGAACCTATAGACCTTCAGTGGTGAACCTATAGGCCTTCAGTGGTGAACCTATAGACCTTCAGTGGTGAACCTATAGACCCCCCCCCCCCCCCCCCCCCTACAGTATCTGAAGCTGATAGGACAACAGTTACCTGGTTAACTCATTCATCCTGGTTCTGGGACAGCCCCCCCCTACAGTATCTGAAGCTGATAGGACAACAGTTACCTGGTTAACTCATTCATCCTGGTTCTGGGACAGGCCCCCCCCCCCCCCCCCCTACAGTATCTGAAGCTGATAGGACAACAGTTACCTGGTTAACTCATTCATCCTGGTTCTGGGACAGCCCCCCCCCCCCCCTACAGTATCTGAAGCTGATAGGACAACAGTTACCTGGTTAACTCATTCATCCTGGTTCTGGGACAGCCCACCCCCCCCCCCCCCCCTACAGTATCTGAAGCTGATAGGACAACAGTTACCTGGTTAACTCATTCATCCTGGTTCTGGGACAGGCCCCCCCCCCCACAGTATCTGAAGCTGATAGGACAACAAACCATAGACAGCAGATTCAATATAAAGAAAATACTTTATTACATATTATAGGTTATAATACAATACATTTGCATTGAACAAGCATATTTTTGGTCTGTCGGGTGTGTGTGTGTGTGTGTGTGTGTGTGTGTGTGTGTGTGTGTGTGTGTGTGTGTGTGTGTGTGTGTGTGTGTGTGTGTGTGTGTGTGTGTGTGTGTGTGTGTGTGTGTGTGTTCAGAAGGAGAAGTACTTGGTGTACCACTCCTGCCTCTGAGGGTCCCGCCCCTCTGCCCCCTGGTCACTCCCCCTCTGCTCCAAATATGGGCTCCTGGAGAACACAGGAAGCACATTTTAGACTGCTGGGGGGTCGACAGACAGACAGACAGACAGACAGACAGACAGACAGACAACTATATGGTGATATTCTTAGACAGAGAAGGTCATTGGGCTTCGGGACATTTGTGAAAGAACACATTCAGCGCTATTGGCTGTGTTGTTTCCATAGATACAGTATCTGTTACCTGGTTGGCTGGCTGTTCAGGTGTGGGCGGAGCTCCTGCGAGGGTGAGGTGACGTGTCGAATCCCGTGTCGAGGCTCGGGGAGGGGGGATGGACAGAGGGGGAGAGGGGTGGTGGGAGCAGGGGGGAGGGGAGTGGGGGTACGAGAGAGAGGGCCGCGACCGCCGGGTTCCAAACTGGGAGACCTGGGAGTACGGGGGAGAGAGGGGGAGGAACGGGGGAGAGAGCAGGAGGCGTAGGGCAGAGTTGAGGAGGGGTGTTGGGGGAGGCAGGGGGAGGGGGTGTCGTGGGGGAGGAGGACGCTCCTCTCGTAGGCGCTGAGGTTTGGAATGCTGGAGACGCGGGGCGGAGACTCCTCCACACGCTTCCTCTGAAACACAACGTCATGACAACATTCACACAATGTCACCAATACAACACAGTGAAACACTAGTTAATCCCACCAATACAACACAGTGAAACACTAGTTAATCCCACCAATACAACACAGTGAAACACTAGTTAATCCCACCAATACAACACTAGTTAATCCCACCAATACAACACAGTGAAACACTAGTTAATCCCACCAATACAACACAGTGAAACACTAGTTAATCCCACCAATACAACACAGTGAGACACTAGTTAATCCCACCAATACAACACTAGTTAATCCCACCAATACAACACTAATTAATCCCACAAATATAACACTAGTTAATCCCACTGATACAACACTAGTTAATCCCACCGATACAACACTAGTTAATCCCACTGATACAACACTAGTTAATCCCACTGATACAACACTAGTTAATCCCACTGATACAACACTAGTTAATCCCACTGATACAACACTAGATAATCCCACCAATACAACACAGTGAAACACTAGTTAATCCCACCGATACAACACAGTGAAACACTAGTTAATCCCACCAATACAACACAGTGAAACACTAGTTAATCCCACCAATACAACACAGTGAGACACTAGTTAATCCCACCAATACAACACTAGTTAATCCCACCAATACAACACTAATTAATCCCACAAATATAACACTAGTTAATCCCACTGATACAACACTAGTTAATCCCACTGATACAACACTAGTTAATCCCACCGATACAACACTAGTTAATCCCACTGATACAACACTAGTTAATCCCACTGATACAACACTAGTTAATCCCACCAATACAACACAAGTTAATCCCACCGATACAACACAGTGAGACACTAGTTAATGCCACCAATGCAACACTAGTTAATCCCACCAATACAACACTAGTTAATCCCACCAATACAACACTAGTTAATCCCACCAATACAACACAGTAAAACACTAGCTAATCCCACCGATACAACACTAGTTAATCCCACCAATATAACACTAGTTAATCCCACCAATACAACACAGTGAAACACTAGTTAATCCCACCGATACAACACAGTGAGACACTAGTTAATCCCACCAATACAACACTAGTTAATCCCACCAATACAACACTAGTTAATCCCACCAATACAACACTAGTTAATCCCACCAATACAACACTAGTTAATCCCACTGATACAACACAGTGAAACACTAGTTAATCCCACCAATACAACACAGTGAAACACTAGTTAATCCCACCAATACAACACAGTGAAACACTAGTTAATCCCACCAATACAACACAGTGAAACACTAGTTAATCCCACCAATACAACACCAGTTAATCCCACCAATACAACACTAGTTAATCCCACCAATAAAACAGTAGTTAATCCCACCGATACAACACAGTGAGACACTAGTTAATCCCACCAATACAACACTAGTTAATCCCACCAATACAACACAGTAAAACACTAGTTAATCCCACTGATACAACACTAGTTAATCCCACCAATACAACACAGTGAGACACTAGTTAATCCCACCAATACAACACAGTGAAACACTAGTTAATCCCACCAATACAACACAGTGAAACACTAGTTAATCCCACCAATACAACACTAGTTAATCCCACCAATACAACACAGTGAAACACTAGTTAATCCCACCAATACAACACTAGTTAATCCCACCAATACAACACAGTGAAACACTAGTTAATCCCACCAATACAACACAGTGAAACACTAGTTAATCCCACCAATACAACACCAGTTAATCCCACCGATATAACACTAGTTAATCCCACCAATACAACACAGTGAAACACTAGTTAATCCCACCAATACAACACAGTGAGACACTAGTTAATCCCACCGATATAACACAGTGAAACACTAGTTAATCCCACCGATACAACGCAGTGAGACACTAGTTAATCCCACCAATACAACACTAGTTAATCCCACCAATACAACACAGTAAAACACTAGTTAATCCCACCAATACAACACTAGTTAATCCCACCAATACAACACTAGTTAATCCCACCAATACAACACTAGTTAATCCCACCAATACAACACAGTGAGACACTATTTAATCCCACCAATACAACACTAGTTAATCCCACCAATACAACACAGTGAGACACTAGTTAATCCCACCGATACAACACAGTGAAACACTAGTTAATCCCACCAATATAACACAGTGAAACACTAGTTAATCCCACCAATACAACACTAGTTAATCCCACCAATACAACACAGTAAAACACTAGTTAATCCCACCAATACAACACTAGTTAATCCCACCAATACAACACAGTGAAACACTAGTTAATCCCACCAATACAACACAGTGAAACACTAGTTAATCCCACCAATACAACACAGTGAAACACTAGTTAATCCCACCAATACAACACAGTGAAACACTAGTTAATCCCACCAATACAACACAGTGAAACACTAGTTAATCCCACCAATACAACACAGTGAAACACTAGTTAATCCCACCAATACAACACTAGTTAATCCCACCAATACAACACTAGTTAATCCCACCAATACAACACTAGGTAATCCCACCAATACAACACTAGTTAATCCCACCAATACAACACTAGTTAATCCCACCAATACAACACTAGTTAATCCCACCAATACAACACTAGTTAATCCCACCAATACAACACAGTGAAACACTAGTTAATCCCACCAATACAACACAGTAAAACAGTAGTTAATCCCACCAATACAACACTAGTTAATCCCACCAATACAACACAGTGAAACACTAGTTAATCCCACCAATACAACACTAGTTAATCCCACCAATACAACACAGTGAAACACTAGTTAATCCCACCAATACAACACAGTGAAAAACTAGTTAATCCCACCATTACAACACAGTGAAACACTAGTTAATCCCACCAATACAACACAGTGAGACACTAGTTAATCCCACCAATACATCACTAGTTTATCCCACCAATACAACACTAGTTAATCCCACCAATACAACACTAGTTAATCCCACCAATACAACACTAGTTAATCCCACCAATACAACACAGTGAAACACTAGTTAATCCCACCAATATAACACTAGTTAATCCCACCAATACATCACTAGTTTATCCCACCAATACAACACTAGTTAATCCCACCAATACAACACTAGTTAATCCCACCAATATAACACTAGTTAATCCCACCAATATAACACTAGTTAATCCCACTGATACAACACAGTGAAACATAAAGACAACAGAGGAGTGTGTGTGTCACCCTCATTGTTGGTGTAACGATCCCGGGGTGTGGCCTGTTGTCATGGAGCCTGAGGGTTCCGTTGTCCCCGGCAACCGGAGGATGAAGCTGCAGCTGATGTCGTTCCTCCTGGAGAAACAATGAGACATCAGGTGTGGGGCAGGTGTGGGGTAGGTGTGTGGTAGGAGTGGGGTAGGAGTGGGGTAGGTGTGGGGTTGGTGTGGGGTAGGTGTGGGGTAGGAGTGGGGTAGGTTTGTGGTAGGTGTGGGGTAGGAGTGTGTGGAGTAGGAGTGTGGTAGGTGTGGGGTAGGAGTGTGGTAGGTGTGGGGTAGGAATGGGGTAGGTGTGTGTGGAGTAGGAGTGGGGTAGGAGTGGGGTAGGTGTGGGGTAGGTGTGGGGTAGGTGTGTGTGGGGTAGGTGTGGGGTAGGAGTGTGTGGGGTAGGTTTGTGGTAGGTGTGGGGTAGGAGTGTGTGGGGTAGATGTGGGGTAGGAGTGTGTGGTAGGAGTGGGGTAGGAGTGGGGTAGGAGTGTGTGGGGTAGGTGTGTGGTAGGAGTGGGGTAGGAGTGTGTGGGGTAGGTTTGTGGTAGGAGTGTGTGGGGTAGGTTTGTGGTAGGAGTGTGTGGGGTAGATGTGTGGTAGGTGTGGGGTAGGAGTGTGGTAGGTGTGGGGTAGGAATGGGGTAGGTGTGTGTGGAGTAGGAGTGGGGTAGGAGTGGGGTAGGAGTGTGGGGTAGGAGTGTGGTAGGAGTGTGTGGGGTAGGTGTGGGGTAGGAGTGTGTGGGGTAGGTGTGTGGTAGGTGTGGGGTAGGACGGTGTGTGGTAGGTGTGGGGTAGGAGTGTGGTAGGTGTGGGGGTAGGAGTGTGTGGGGTAGGTGTGGGGTAGGTGTGTGTGGGGTAGATGTGTGGTAGGTGTGGGGTAGGTGTGGGGTAGGAGTGTGTGGGGTAGATGTGTGGTAGGTGTGGGATAGGAGTGGGGTAGGAGTGTGGTAGGTGTGGGGTAGGAATGGGGTAGGTGTGTGGTAGGAGTGGGGTGGGAGTGGGGTAGGAGTGTGTGGAGTAGGTGTGTGGTAGGTGTGGGGTAGGAGTGTGTGGGGTAGATGTGGGGTAGGAATGGGGTATGAATGTGGTAGGTGTGGGGTAGGAGTGTGGTAGGACTGTGGTAGGTGGGGGTAGGTGTATGGGGTAAGTGTAGGGTAGGTGTGGGGTCGGTGTGTTGGGTAAGTGTGGGGTAGATGTTTGGGGTAAGTGTAGGGTAGGTATGGGGGGGTAAGTGTGGGGTAGGTATGGGGTAGGTGTGGGGTAGGTGTGTTGGGTAAGTGTGGGGTAGGTGTGGGATAGGTGTGTGGGGTAAGTGTAGGGTAGGTGGGTGGGGTAGGTATGTGGTAGGTGCAGGGTAGGTGTATGGTGTGTGGGGTAAGTGTAGGGTAGGTGTGGGGTAGATATGGGGTAGGTGTGTTGGGTAAGTGTGGGATAGGTGTGTGGGGTAAGTGTGTGGGGTAAGTATGGGGTAGGTGTGTTGGGTAAGTGTGGGATATGTGTGTGGTAGGTGTATGGGGTAAGTGTGGGATAGGAGTGTGGGGTAAGTGTAGGGTAGGTGTGTGGGGTGAGTGTAGGGTAGGTGTGGGGTAAGTGTAGGGTAGGTGTTGGGTAGGTGTGTGGGGTAAGTGTTGGGTAGGTGTGTGGGGTGAGTGTAGGGTAGGTGTGGGGTAAGTGTAGGGTAGGTGTGGGGTAAGTGTAGGGTAGGTGTTGGGTAGGTGTGTGGGGTAAGTGTGGGGTAAGTGTAGGGGGTAAGTGTGGGGTAGGTGTGGGGTAAGTGTAGGGTAGGTGTGGGGGGTAAGTGTGGGGTAAGTGTGGGGTAAGTGTAGGGTAGGTGTGGGGGGTAAGTGTGGGGTAGGTGTAGGGTAGGTGTGGGGGGTAAGTGTGGGGTAGGGCGTGGGGTAGGTGTGTGGGGTAGGTGTGTGGGGTAGGTATGTGGGGTAGGGCGTGGGGTAGGTGTGTGGGGTAGGGCGTGGGATAGGTGTGGGGTAGGGCGTGGGGTAGGTGCGTGAGGTAGGTGTGGGGTAGGTGCGTGAGGTAAGTGTAGGGTAGGTGTTGGGTAGGTGTGGGGTAGGTGTGGGGTAGGTATGGGGTAGGTGTGTGGGGTAGGTGTGTGGGGTAGGTGTGTGGGGTAGGGCGTGGGGTAGGTGTGTGGGGTAGGGCGTGGGGTAGGTGTGTGGGGTAGGGCGTGGGGTAGGTGTGGGGTAGGTGTGGGGTAGGGCGTGGGGTAGGTGCGTGAGGTAGGTGTGGGGTAGGTGCGTGAGGTAAGTGTAGGGTAGGTGTTGGGTAGGTGTGTAGGGTAGGTGTGTGGGTTAGGTGTGTGGTAGGGAGTGGGGTAGGTGTAGGGTAGGTGTTGGGTAGGGCGTGGGGTAGGTGTGGGGTAGGTATGGGGTAGGGCATGGGGTAGGTGTGGGGTAGGTGCGTGAGGTAAGTGTAGGGTAGGTGTTGGGTAGGTGTGTAGGGTAGATGTGTAGGGTAGGTGTGTGGGTTAGGTGTGTGGTAGGGAGTGGGGTAGGTGTAGGGTAGGTGTGTGGGGTAAGTGTAGGGTAGGTGTGGGGGGTAGGTGTGTGTCAGTGTGGGGTAGGTGTGTGTCTGAGTGTGGGGTAGGTGTGTGTCTGAGTGTGGGGTAGGTGTGTGTAGGTGTGTGGGGTAGGTGTGTGTCTGAGTGTGGGGTAGATGTGTGTCTGAGTGTGGGGTAGGTGTGTGTCTGAGTGTGGGGTAGGTGTGTGTCTGAGTGTGGGGTAGGTGTGTGTCTGAGTGTGGGGTAGGTGTGTGTCTGAGTGTGGGGTAGGTGTGTGTAGGTGTGTGGGGTAGGTGTGTGTCTGAGTGTGGGGTAGGTGTGTGTCTGAGTGTGGGGTAGGTGTGTGTCTGAGTGTGGGGTAGGTGTGTGTCTGAGTGTGGGGTAGGTGTGTGTCTGAGTGTGGGGTAGGTGTGTGTCTGAGTGTGGGGTAGGTGTGTGTCTGAGTGTGGGGTAGGTGTGTGTCTGAGTGTGGGGTAGGTGTGTGTCTGAGTGTGGGGTAGGTGTGTGTCTGAGTGTGGGGTAGGTGTGTGGGGGGTAGGTGTGGGGTAGGTGTGTGTCTGAGTGTGGGGTAGGTGTGTGGGGTAGGTGTGTGGAGTAGGTGTGTGTATGAGTGTGGGGTAGGTGTGTGTCAGTGTGGGGTAGGTGTGTGTCTGAGTGTGGGGTAGGTGTGTGTATGAGTGTGGGGTAGATGTGTGTCTGAGTGTGGGGTAGGTGTGTGTATGAGTGTGGGGTAGGTGTGGGGTAGGTGTGTGTCTGAGTGTGGGGTAGGTGTGTGGGGGGTAGGTGTGGGGTAGGTGTGTGTCTGAGTGTGGGGTAGGTGTGTGTCTGAGTGTGGGGTAGGTGTGTGTCTGAGTGTGGGGTAGGTGTGTGTCTGAGTGTGGGGTAGGTGTGTGTCTGAGTGTGGGGTAGGTGTGTGTCTGAGTGTGGGGTAGGTGTGTGTCTGAGTGTGGGGTAGGTGTGTGTCTGAGTGTGGGGTAGGTGTGTGTCTGAGTGTGGGGTAGGTGTGTGTCTGAGTGTGGGGTAGGTGTGTGTCTGAGTGTGGGGTAGGTGTGTGTCTGAGTGTGGGGTAGGTGTGGGGGGTAGGTGTGGGGGGTAGGTGTGTGTATGAGTGTGGGGTAGATGTGTGTATGAGTGTGGGGTAGATGTGTGTATGAGTGTGGGGTAGGTGTGTGTCTGAGTGTGGGGTAGGTGTGTGTCTGAGTGTGGGGTAGATGTGTGTCTGAGTGTGGGGTAGGTGTGTGGGGTAGGTGTGTGTCTGAGTGTGGGGTAGGTGTGTGTCTGAGTGTGGGGTAGGTGTGTGTCTGAGTGTGGGGTAGATGTGTGTCTGAGTGTGGGGTAGGTGTGTGTAGGTGTGTGGGGTAGGTGTGTGTCTGAGTGTGGGGTAGATGTGTGTCTGAGTGTGGGGTAGGTGTGTGTCTGAGTGTGGGGTAGGTGTGTGTATGAGTGTGGGGTAGGTTTGTTTTCTTACCACCAAGCGTTTGATGAGTTGGTTTCTCTCAGTGAGTCTCTCCTGTAGTCTTCCCATCTGGAGATCATCACAGAGAGGAACCTCTCTCCTTCTGCACCTCTCCTCACGCTCCCGCAGCCTGGGAACACACACACACATTACACCCCTCTCCTCCTGCAGCCTGGGAACACACACACATTACACCCCTCTCCTCCTGCAGCCTGGGAACACACACACATTACACCCCTCTCCTCCTGCAGCCTGGGAACACACACACATTACACCCCTCTCCTCCTGCAGCCTGGGACCACACACACGTTACACCCCTCTCCTCCTGCAGCCTGGGAACACACACGTTAAACACACCCCTCTCCTCCTGCAGCCTGGGAACACACACCCCTCTCCTCCTGCAGCCTGGGAACACACACCCCTCTCCTCCTGCAGCCTGGGAACACACACCCCTCTCCTCCTGCAGCCTGGGAACACACCCTTCTCCTCCTGCAGCCTGGGAACACACACACATTACACCCCTCTCCTCCTGCAGCCTGGGAACACACACACATTACACCCCTCTCCTCCTGCAGCCTGGGAACACACATACGTTAACCACACCCCTCTCCTCCTGCAGCCTGGG